>NC_031775.1:6674021-6715121 GCF_001522545.3 Parus major | reverse complement strand
TTGTCCAGAGGAAACATATCCTTACCATTCAGAATTCCTATCTAAGCCTAAAACTTGCTAAGAGAGAAAAGAATATAGTGAAAGCATATAATATATATTTATCAGAATAATTGTGAAAAGCCAATATTTACAACATGAACTCACAACAATACTTATGAGGCCTTTGGTCTCTTTTGTGGTACAATACATAATACAGAGAGAGATGTGCATTTGTGAATTCTGATAATGTAAAATATTTGATTGACTGAATCTTCAAATGCTTAATGTTTGCTTATGTTTCCTATTAGATAGCCTGTATAGCCAGTCTTTGTGAGTCACAGAGACCTTAAATCCTATGGAAAAACCCAACTGTTCAAAAATTAAAGCAGTACAGAAGCCTTTCAGCACTGTAAACAGCTATTACTTCACTCCTAATGCTGTGTACAGAGAGAGAAAGTGCATTTCAAGGACTATTAATGCAGAGGCCATTAAATAAACTGCAGTAAATATTGCTTATATTCTATTAATGCTAATGTTGTTTGTACATTTTAGTCCTCTTTAGTAAATTTAGTTCAATAATATCTGCAGCTTCTGATGGAACAGATTTTTAAAATATTATATTAGTGTAAAAACACAAAGGTGATATTACCTCTTTCAATGGGATAAGGAAGGAATATTTATTTTTACCTGTTTGCTCTGTTGCAGCTATTTATTCACTTACAAAAGAGAATTCTTTGTGCTCTTAAAATTTGTGCACTTTGAACAATCTGGCTGAAAAAGAAAAAGCAGTTTTGAGTAATGGGGCACATAATAGGGTCCTCCTGCCCTTTGGAAAACCTTGAAATTAAAATGTTTTCTTATTTTGGTAGATTTTTAGTTTCCCTGTTAAGTGTTAGAATTTTATATTTTTTAATTTATTTTTTTTTTTTGCTTTCATCTTGGATGGGAAGAGACAAAATGTGCAGTGTTTCTCTTTGCATGTTTATTTTTAAGGTGGCTGCAGCACATGTGGCATATGAAGATTTTGGGGGATTATAATGTTGGGATTGTTGTTTGTTTGTGGGTTGTGTTAAGTGTTCCTGTTGTTGTGAAGAAAATGGCTACCAGGACTCAGCCTCAAGAGCAGGGAATTATTTTCTGTCTGGTAGGATCTGTCCTCTCTGTGACAGTCATAATCAGTTCTTACTCATCTTCCCAGAGAACTAAAAGCTTTGATGTATTGCCATGGCTGGTGTAAATGAGGATCATTTTCTGTGGATTGTGATCTATCACTTGGTGCCTAATTATGTCACCTTCAGGCTTGACCCCTCTGCACTGCCACAGGCACAGCTGGCAATTTTCTCAGATGTTCCAACCAGAATAAACCCCCAACTGGTTATACTGGAAGGGAAAGTAGAGCAGTGGGGAAGAGAAGCATTCCACTCCTCCCAGTGCTGCTGTCCTGTGTGCTGGCACATCAGCTGTGCCTCCTTACTGGGGCTGCAGGAGGACAATGACTTATTTGTCAGCAGGATTTGCTGGAGCTGGAGGTCTGCCTTGTTGAAGATGAAATTTCTAACTGGGCTTTTTCTTTTGTCCTTCCCCTGTACTCCAACAATCCCAGCTGTGGTTATCCAGGAGAGCTTATCCATACTTTCCAGCTGCTCCTTGCTTCTCTTTTTGGGATTTGCCTGCATGAAAAACCTTTTTCTTCCTGGAGGAGTGATCTGTTGTACATCTGAAGTGGCTCCCATAAACGATATTTCTTCCACTGGAGTCACTTATTTTTTCCACAGAGTAATTTGGGGATTTAGGAATACCTATATTCTTGTTGGCTGATACCCTTGTGCAGCTGACAGAGTGGAAAAAGGATGAGGGATGTGTGTGGGGCAATTCAGCAGAAAATTAATAGTAAAGTATTTCAAAACCTAAATTTCAGTGTCTGGGGATAATTCTGTTTAACCAGTAAGGATTTGTAGCTTTGTCCTTTGGGTGTGTTATATTAGCAGTTTTGCATTAAAATAATCGTTATTGTAAGCCAGAGGATTTCTCAGCCTGGCCTGTGCTTCTCCTTGAGGTTGGTTTTGTACAAAGCAGCTGTACCAGAGCACGGCCTCCCCCGTGGGGTCAGTGCTGGATGAAGTGGTAAACTAAGAAAGTTGTCATGCTCTGCAACATGGCAATTGCTGCTTTCTTTTCTTTTGTTTTTCTTTTCCCCTTCCCAGTTATTTACCATCTCAGCTGTCGCCCAGTCCCCTTTGCCGTGCAGTGTGGTAGGCTGGGGTGCCCGGGCAGAGCTTGCCTGGCTGTCCCTGCACACCCCAAGGGCTCCCACCTGAGCTGGGGCACCCAGACTGATCCCAGCTGGGAATGCTGCAGTGTCAGGCAGGCAGCTGCTGCCCAGAGAAGGCTGGCTGCAGTCTTCATCTACCACTCAAAACCCTAATCCCAGAGCTGAATTTTTAGGTTTTATTGTAGACAATAATCAGATATTGATGAAATTATAGGCTGGGTGTATGTCTCCGTGGCTCTTCTCTGAACTTAGATGTGCAGTGTAACACACTCGTGCTTGCCGGTGTGGATTTGTTTTCTGCTGGGTAGTTCAATTTGCATGTGTGAAATGCCAGAGTTTTGGTTGTGTGACCTTTTTAATTGTTTGGCTTTTACATGTAAATTGGTTCTGTGTCAGCCAAATACTACCTTAATTAGAAAACAAAATATGCAGCCTGACACCTAATGTTTCTATTAGCTTGTTTAAATAGTCTGGAGATTTGGATTTGGGCCAGACTGTTTATTCAGAGTGCATTTTTAATTGGATTATTGGTATGTAATAATTGATATCTCACTGATACATTATTAAAATATAGATGTGTTTGGAATTGTTCTGACACATTCCAATGGTGTTTAATTGAAATATTTACTCTTATACAGCAGTATAGGCCTTTCTTCTTTCCATGCTAAATAATAAAGAAAAAAAATATTTTTGTGGTATATTAAAAAAAAAGACCCCTTTGTCATAAATGGATTAGTCTTTTACTGCTATTTGAGATGTACCTTTGAGCTTTTTTTATGTATAAAGAAAGCTATTGTTTTCCTCTTGGACCTTCAGAATTGATACTCATATTTTTGAAGTACAAAGCTGAATGAGGACTATTTTTGGCCAGAAACCTAGGAAATAGCTTTTCTTGGAACGTGCTTCCTTTGAAAACTGACCACTTGCTTATCCTTATTTCTTTATTTTTCAGTCATGTAAAGAGATAAATTGCTAGAAGATTCATCCATTCTTAATCCAAGAAAAGATCTTTTGCTAACTCTTAGCAACTTGAGTTTGACACTAAGAATCACTTTCCAGAAACAGCTTCAAATGCTTTTTTTGAAAATGCACCTTGAGTCAACTGGCTCATCCTTTGTGACCATTTCAAAAGGACATGAGGTTTAACAAGAGTGGCTTTTTCCTCCTGAAGAGCTGGCGTGGTGCCTGCAGGGTTTTTGTCCCACCTCACACCCTTGTTCCTGCCCAGAGCCTGCTGCATGGGCTGTGCTGGTAATTCCAGAGGATGGGACTAGAGAAAGAGCCAGACCTGAGTGTTTCCCTGCTCGGTGGTGCCAGCTTGCAGTGGGGCTGTCCCCGAGAGCCCGCTGAGCTGTGGGGCTGAGGCTGTGTAAAGGCTCCTGGCTTTGCTCCTGCCCAGCTCCTGTTCCCCTCTGCCATGGTGTTGTGCTCCCCTGCGCTGTGTCTGGGTCAGTAAAACACAATTGGTGGGCCTGAAGTTGATGCAGAAATCTTCTGGTGAGGGATGAATGTGTAGCAAGCTGTACTGGATGGTATCTTCATTCCTTGGTCCAGCCTTGCATCACTTCTGCTTTTCCTGGCTGTAGACATCTCCCACCCCATAAAGCTTCTGCCCACGGTGAGTTCCCATCCTCTGAACCTTGTTAGTGTTTGCTTTGGAGATTTCTGGTCCAAAATACTTCTTGGCTCAGAGCTGAGCCAGTGCCTCTGTGAGAAGAGATTTCATAAAGAAGCTGCCTGTCTTTGTGTTGTTGTCTGGAAGGATGTAACAATTCTCTGTCACTCAGAGCTGCTCTGTGTTTTGGAGAGAGTAATGATATTTCACCACGCTTCTTGAATGATGCACTGAATATTATTTTTTTAAGTAAAGTTCATGATAAAGCTAAAACTGTTCTAAGCAGACATTGGCTTCCAGTAAGTGTTATTTGTCAAGCCAGAATCAGATGGGTTTGTGTCAGTGTTTTTATTTCAAACACCCATATAAAAGTGCTAGCATAGTTAAAACCCCTGCAGGCAGGCTTTGGAAGCTCTTCTCCCCAGAGGAATAACGTGTGCTAGGGATAGAGCCCAAGAGATCACCAGAATGCTCTCCCTGGCTTCAGTGCCTGTTATGTTGATGTTTATCTGTGTGCTTTCAAAAAGAAAGAGGGGTGCAGTGGTGAGAAACTTGCTGTCTTATTGCTGGGTGGAGGCTCCCCTCTGGAGTGGGCAGGGGTAATGATCTTTTAGTGTTTCCAGCTGGAATCTGACCCACAGCTCACTTTGTGTGTCTGAGTAAAGAGTGGCCAAGGGTACCGAGGCACAGAAAATGGCAAGAAGCCCATCTGTCCCTCGCTGGTCATCTTGTGGAAAGCTTCTGTGTCAGATGCTGTTAAAAATCTGACCAAGCTAAAGAGTGGTTTTGTTGTCCTTTCAGTTTGTTTGGATTCAAAGCTTTTTCCCCTTCCTACCATGTATACCTTGCTATCTTTTTAGCTATTGTCACCTTCTATATGTCTACATCCTTTCAGTGCTTGCTTTGGTAAAATGAAGTCTTATGATTTGTGGTTTTAGGGTAAACCCTCTGTTTCCAGTCCCTAGGCAATATATTTTTATTTGTACCAGTAGCTAATTAGAGGAATGAAGCCTCCTTAATGATGCCTATTGCTGAAGACTCACTGCCCCTATCTGGGAAACAGTGATTCTGATGGATGGAATATTAAATATTTTTAGTCCAGTGTAATGACAAATCCATTCTGGAATATCAGTTTATCCCCTGCAACATTCTCCTTTTTGCCTACCAAAGTCACTGGATTGTTTTAGTCTGAGGCATGTCTAAAAGGCTATAAAAGTTAATTATGGAGGAGCTGGGCCTGGGGACTACCTCAGGATGAAAAACCAAAATGCCATTTTTGTAGCTTGTTAGCTGCTGTAATCTGCCTGTTCTGGCCAGGATAAAGAACCCTTGCCTCATCTGTCACTTTGTTTGGCTCAGGTTTCCTTCAGCTAGAAGCAGTTTATAGCTGTTGCCTTCTCTATCCCAGGGCAGCTCTCTAAAAGCTGTGTGTGTGTGCGCTGGGCACTCGTGGGTACAAAACACTTTGAGTGCATCTCAAAGCAGGAAACCTTTTCCCTGTTTGAGATGAGGTCAGTTACTGTCACTGTGGTTTTTGCAATCCCAGTAATCATTTTGGGTGTCACAATTAGAGTATGGCAAAGGTCACTGCTAAGTGGGAGCTGATTGTCAATGGAGAAAGAGAGATGTATATTAATATAAATATATTTTCAGAGTGTTCTTGCTGAAAGGATTTCCATGCTGCCTATGAAATCTGAGCTTTTATAGGATTCAGAGCCCCAGTCAGGGTATTTCTAGAGGCTAGGAATGGTAAGAAAATACAGTCATTCCTAGCATACAGAGAAGCCAGCATTAGGTGTTATCATAGTACTTAAACATGAAAAAAACTCCAACAATTTCTGTGTAGAATGAGGGAAGATGCCCTGGAGGATTACACAAATAGAGGTTTCAGCTCTCGCCTCAGAAAGGTGAAGGAGTGAAAATATACCAGAGGTACCTTCTGTTCACACATGGCACGGATTCACTTATTCTTCTATCTGTAGTAAGGCCAATGGTCAATTGAATCTGAGTTCTTTTAAGACTAGGGAAAGCTTTGGCACCAACATATCTAATTCAGCCTGATATTTCTGGAAGGCACTATCTCTTTGCAAGAAACTTTTTTCCTGAAGAAAGGAGCAATTAATACCTAATAGCCCTGCCTATATTCCCAAATACTATTGTTGTTATTACAATATTGCCTGAGCAATTTGGAGTTAAAAAAGCTGGGGTTGAGCTGATGAAGAAAGCTGGTCTGGCTGTGAGTTTGGGATGTGCAGGAGTCGAGCAGGACCTGTTTGGTCACAGGAGCTGCCCAACGTGGGTTTCAGCCCCTCCCAGCAGTGAAAATCTGGAAGTTGGGACTGTGAGTGCCAGGGAGTCCTGGGAATGGTCAAACTGGGAAGTTTCCATAATATTTTGGTGACCAGGTGGGACATTAGGCCACCACCTGCAGAGCCTCCCTTCTCCAGACATCCAACTGCTGGCACTGTGTGAGTTCACCTGGCATCTTTGGGTTAAAATTCCCTGAGCAAATCCTGGATTTGAGTCTCCATTGGTGTAACACTTTGTCTGCATTTATCAATCGCTTTTTGCCTCTGGAAGACTCCCAACAATCTCTCTGCAAGTCTCTGTGCCTGTTCTTCAGCCAGGATTTACGGTCCTTGCTAGGTTCCCAGCACCAGTGTGCTGTTCCTTAAATGAATCTTAAAGGGCTCATTTCCTTAGTTATATTCCCAATTTTATTTAATTACACTTCCTGAAGAGAAGCCATTCTATTTTATGTTTAATGCTGCTGTCTGTATGGGAAGTGAGAGGTAGATGGAGCTGGGAAAAGTCTATAGCAATTAAGCTTTTTTTGACAGTAATGAAGCTGTGACCATGCCACCATGATATCTGGAAAATAAATTTCTCTGGTATTGTTTTATTTTGTTTTGTTCTTTGAAAGCTTTTTATATAAAGTATTTATTTAAATATTTTTAGAAAGAAATGCTTTTTTTATTTTTCCCAAGGTTTTACTTGCTGCAAAATAACCACTGGTTATAACTTCTCTGTCTGAAAAACTTGAAATTGCTCTGTTGAAATAAGTCTTTCTGTGAATCCAAAGGGGAATTGAGTGTTTGCTCCAAAAGAGACTGTGTTTAACCCTTTATATGTATGAAGGAAGGTTAAGGGAAAGAGAACTGATCTTTGAGATGCATCAGCTGCAGATTCCTGAGATACAGTCCCCTGTCTGTGAGTGTGTGATGCAAACAGTAGGTTTCCTTGGTATCTCTGAAATGCCCATCATGATTTCTGTAGCCTCCCCACCAGCACATACTCTCCCTTAATCTAAGCCCTGACAGATAGCAATCGGCAAAATTGCTTTTCCAGGTGATGGCTGTGGGCAGAGCCTTGCAGCAGAGATAAGCAGCTGGGGCGATGCCCAGGATATCCGGGGCAGGAGCACCTTCAGCAGCCTCAGTAATGGGACCTGCAGGCAGGGCTGGAGGCTCCTCAGGGGCATCAGGGCATCCTCAGCCCTGTGGATTTGTTAATTAGAGCTGCATGGGGCAATGCAAGATTTATCTTAATTTAAAGGCAAAATTTTGGCTTCTTTATGATTTTGGGGGTTATTTTTTTAGGGGGAGTTTATTTTTTAAGTAAAACTCTGAGGGTGGTTTGGTTTCCTTGAGTTGGTTTGTTTATTTCTACTCTATGTGAGCACTTTATATTTCAATTCATGGTCAAAAATTAATCCATTTAAAGTTCAGTGAAGCATTTCTAAATACATGGTTCCTCTGTGGAGCCTGTCTGGGGACAAGCTGAGTGAGTTTTATCACTACTGGAAGAATTCCCCCCCAGCCCCCCAGTTAAAATGGGGAGCAAATCCAATTTTCTTAGAATAAAAATTACTGGGAAAATTTTACAAAAGATGTTAGTTTATTTCTGTACTTAGAGTTAACAAACTGAAATAAAAGAAACTTTGCTGGAATATTTTCTGCAGCAAAATCTTTGCTTTCAATGAATCTTCCCTCTGAATGACAAAAGCTCTACATTATGAAGGACAGCTGAACTGCATGCCAGAAGACAGTGGAGTCATTTTTGGCTGCAATAAATTCAATAGCTTTTTCCTAGGAAATGGAATGGATGCTTGAATAATGGTAGCAAATACCTCAGAATTTAGTTACTACAGGTAATGGTTTTGGAATCACCTAAGAACACTCTTTTGGGATGCTGCAAAACTTGAAGCCTAAACTTTTTTCTGGTTACCCTGGAAACCCACAGTGATATCACCAACCTTTGCACAGAGAACCTTCTGAAGAAAGTCCATGATTCCTTATGATCCCCTCTGTTGGGTGAGATGAATGCATAATGAACATCTCAGGTTAATTATTAAAAAGGAAAAGAACTAGAGAGTCACCTGATGGACAGCATTTGTTGCAACTCTGCTTCACTTTGCACTGAGAGACTGTCCAAAAAATGACCATGAGGTCCATCAATATTAACCATATTATTTTTGCTGGAAAAGGATGACAAAAAGTGAAGGTGTACCAAGATTAGCCTCATTCAGAAACTGTCCTATTAGGACTTAATGCACAAATAGCACTTTAAAGCATTTGTCAGCCCTAAGTCTGGACAGTAATCTGTTTTTTGGGGCAAGCTGGTGCAGCTCCAATGATGCTGTAATTTGTATTCACCTGTGCTGGATATTAGTGTCTGCAGTAGCAAATGGAGTTCTTGTGGCCTCCTTGGCATCCTCAAACCAACTTATCTTCCCTCTGAGTGCCTGCCCTGTGAACATCAGGGCTAGAGCTGGCAGGCTTGAGTAGTTTTTATAAGCACACCTCCACTTACGTGTGACGGAAAATCAGCTGACACGTAATCTATTTATTTCTCTGGTGCGAAGAAATAATAGGTTGCAACTGGTTACCATTTTCTAATGATCTCTGTGCACTGAAAGAGTCATCAGCTTTGTTCCATGTAATTGCATTCTCTAAATGTGGCTATTTGTAGTAGATTACAGCTTGCAACTACAAGCACATTTGAGTAGGGAGTTGATGAAGTCCATTGGTTCTCCTTTTTAGCCTTACTGAAGCAGCTTTCTTGGTTTTAGTGTGGTGACTCCTGGCTTAACTCCATGAGAGAGGAAAACAGTGTCTGAGGTGCTCTTCAATTCCACAAAATATATCCCATTGTCTTGGCATGGTCCTTCAGCTCTTGGAGCTACATAACTGCAGAAACCTCATTCTACTGCTGTGAAATACTCCTTAGGAAACTGCAGAATTAGCAAGGACTGCCATGCAAAATCTCCAAGCACCCTTTAATTAT
The DNA here is from genome assembly GCF_001522545.3 of Parus major. Taxonomy (NCBI): domain Eukaryota; kingdom Metazoa; phylum Chordata; class Aves; order Passeriformes; family Paridae; genus Parus; species Parus major. Next base: position 6,705,969 of record NC_031775.1, on the reverse strand, counting down.
GCAATACATATTCTGTGCAACCTGTAAAATACAGGGGAAAAAAAAAAGAGCTCCTGTATTAGTGTAGTGGGGAAAGGCCTTCTCTGTCTTTGCTGTAGGCTGTATTGTGTTAAAGTCAATGCTGATCCTATTTTCAGTGCATCAGGTAACTTGCAAACCCAAAGAGCAGAAGTTGCCATTTTTAACCTTTAGTTCTTATGCAGTAATATAGGCTAGTTAGCTATTTTTTCTGATTTATTTTTTTCCAATTTATTATAAGACTTGAGCATTAATTCAGTCTTCAGCTCAGTGGCTGCCAATTACCAACAGAAACATGGTGATGCTGCTTTAGCAATTATGATCTCAAGGTTGAACAGAAATGAGAAGAACTGCTCTTGTTTCAAGGTGCCCAGGCCTGAGATCTGTAAATGTCCCTTCCAAACACTGATCTTATTTCAAAATAAATCTTAATAACAAAACCCCCTACCTTTCAGACTTTCCCAAAACCTTAAAGGCTATATACCTCTTCTGCTCTACTTTTCCAGTGCTTATTAATATTATGTGGATGCCTTTGGATGGAAAACCTGGGACTGTTTCATACTGAGCTCACAGGGAAGCCCTTCCCCTGAAGCACTCAGCAAGCAGGGTCTGTCTTTCCCCTGTGTATGAGTGCCTCAGTGCACACACAGTTTATTTGCACACAGTGTAAGTCCTGGGCAGGGGGATTCTTCCCCCCCATGGTCTGGGGCTAACCAGCAGCTACATTTGCTGTGTGGAAATGTAATCTCCAGAATACATCCCCACCTGTGTCCCTGTGCAGCAAGACACCTCACCTGGAACTGTCTTGACAGAGGAAAAAGGTATTAGGCAGATATTGCCTCTTGCAGAAAAAGGGTTTCTTTTTTTCTCCTCACTAAAAAGTGGAGATGTCAGATGAAATCCCTATTTGTTTATTTCCACATGCCAAGAGGTTGACTCCCTGAACAGTAGGCCCTTCTCCAAATGTTCTGTGTCTTGTTCTTTGATTAGCAATGACCTTGGCTTCCAGCCAGGAGACTTGTCTTTCTTCTAAAAGCCTAATTGTCTTCAGCTCTAAAACCTCTCTGGAAGGTTATCCCTACTTTTTTGTGCAGGAGCAGTTGTGTCTCTGAAGGCCAAGCTGTTTGAGAATCCAGAGGAAACTCTCCTATTCTCCTCAAAAAGGATGGATTCAAGGACTGTGCCTTACCTAGGCAGGGGGGAAAAAAACAGAAGATGCTCCATGCAGGCTATGCTCTGCAGCACATCATGCACATTCCTAGCTTCTGTGTACCACAAATCCTGTCTCTTAAATCCACAAGCCCTGGCTTCATATCTTAGCTTCAATTTGCTGCCAACACATGCAAACTTAGATGGAAAATGCAGTTTGGTTTTTAAGAGATTGTGTTAATAGCTGCATGGAAAAAAAATACCATTTGCAGCACTTATAGGCAATCTAGGAACTCTTACACTGAAATTTCAGTAGCAGATGGCAGTGGAGTGTTAGGAGATACACAAAGTTCAGGTGTAGTAGCTAAGCAATGCCTTGCCCTTTGGAGAGAGGACTCATACTGGGGGAAGAACAGCTTGCATTAGTGTCAGAGCTAAGACTTCCATATCCAGCTCCTTACCTTCTTTTACACAGTTGCAGGAACCTTTATTTTACCTTTTCCAGCTCCTCATGGCTGTTTAGAGGTGCTCCCTCCACGTGCAGATGCTGTTTGGGGGAACACCCCGTGGTCCTGGCTGGAGTTGTGCAGCCCTGTGCCAATGTGAGCAACTGAGGTGCTTGTGGCTGTACCCTGTCCTGCCTCCCCTCCCTGTGCTGTGACATCTGTTCTTGACTGAGAAAATTTGTCACAGTAGTTCCTGTTCTCTGCTGTTTGGTCTTGGTTAAAGTTACAGCATGAAAAAAGCAAGTGAAATAATTTCTTTCTGCCTCTTCCTTTCTTAATCCACCCTAAACCTCAGTGCGCTGAAATGCCTGGATTTGTATTTTAGGTTTGCTCTGAGGGACTTGGGTGCTTTTGAGGAACCTTAGCCTGTTGTTAACAAGCATTCAGTGACAAGTGACACTGTGAGAGCTCTGTCTGTGCCCTGTCCACTGGCCAACCCCACCATCTTGGGTGCTGCTGTCTTTCTCAAGTTACTATGGTTTGCCTTGGGCATTGCTCCTTTAGCTGAAGTTGGTTTGGTTAGGAGCAAAGGCCTTGATATCAGAGTGGATGGCACCAGTTGCACAGCTGGTTTACTAGAATCATCTCTTAGAAGGAATATCTCCAGAAGCTCCCCAAAACACAAGGAACATTACAGCACCTGCTGGTTTTGAATAGGGTGCTGTGTCAGGACCTCTCTGTATGTGATCACACAGGTAGTCCTTGAGGATTGTTTTTGGCTGTAGTCTTGCAGTTGTGAAGTGTGGTAGAGGTTTGTTGATTTGGAGAAATGTAGAGCCTTTTTTTTATTTTCATAGAAAAAAAAGAAAGGCAGTAATTATTTACCTTTTCCTTGAGAAAACAAAACATATATGGACAGCCAACATCTTGGAAAATGCACAGCAAACCCCACCAAGGGAATCTAATGAACTCTTTTCTTTGAAAATATCCTTGGTGAATCATGTTACATGTCTACCAAATTAGTTGTTATTTATTTATAGTAAGATGGATGACAACATAAAATGAACCTAGATTGTAAAATGCAAAATTATTAAGAGGAAAAAAATACTCAAAAATTTGACCCCAAGAGGTACCTACAGCAGAAATAAATTTCAAGCACTAAAGCCATGTGTTTCCATCCATGTTATCCTGTGATTTTATAATATTAAGTCCTTGGTGAAAACCTTATACTCATCCTTAGTGTAGGAAATAGACTGGCAACATTTCTAGTTCACATGAAGCATTGCTATTTCTTTACATTCTGTTAAATGCTGACCATAAATGCTCCATTTTAGTTCTAATTCACATTTCACATCAGTTTCAAAATCAGTGAAACTGTTCTCATATTTAGTTAAGGAAGAAGGGCTGCAGTGTCCTAGGAAGGTACCTCCTAGTGCCTTATTAGCAAAAGTATGAATGAGGCAGCAGCCCCTGACAGACAGGAGTGTATCAAGATAGATTACCAAACATTTACCAAATAGATCAAGCAGAACAAGAACTTTGTTTGAGAAATGTTATATTAATGCTTCACTAGACAAGCCTAACAACTGTAGAGTATTAACAAATGAGGTATTATTTGTTAAATACGTGGTGGGTGGGTGTGGATGTGTGTGTCCATGCCTATATATTACAGAAGAGCATTTATTTTATTTTATGGAAAATACACCCCTCTAGTTTTCAGGAACAGGGGCCTCTTTCTAATTGATCACAGTCACATGTTACAGAAATACGCAAAGTCACCCCAAATACTATGAGATACTTACCTGAGTTGTGTTCACGTTGTAATGGATTGGAGCAGAACTTGGCAAGTTCTCTAAGTCAAAAAACCCCAAACAAAAAGACATGCACCCTCCTCCACCAAAAACCAAGGTGAAAAATCCCAAACCAAAAAAACCAAACCCAAAATCTGTCTGGTTTGCAGCTAACCTCCAGTGCTGATAGCAGCCTCTGGTGTTTCCTCTCCATCCTAGAGAGGGATGCTCCTGTGGTTTGGGGTGTGAAACATCAGCTGCCAAATGGTGGCACAGGGCTCACCAGCCCTCAGTGTCCTCCAGACAGCAGAAACTAGATGTAATAGCTAGATGCTTCTGTAAGTTTTTCCAAAGGGCCTCCACTGTTTTGGAGAGCCAAGAGGAATAACTTCCCATGTTCAAGGCTACACTTGAAAGAGATTCACCCACTGGAATTGGTTTTTCAGCCCCAGGATGGAGCTGGACCTGGCAGCGGCTGACCTAGTGATGCTGTTCATAGGCATGCACTGTTTACAATATTTTCTTTTTGGCAAGGAACAGATATCCACCCCTTTTCTACATGTATCTCTGACATTTCATGGTTCATCAAGTGGATGTGGTTTATAGGTACCGTGCATTTGTGCTGTGCTGCCCTCGCTGTATACGAGGGACTGCCTGAAACGTTGGCAGCAGCAGAGGAGACTGTGGCTAATCCTGGTAATCCCTCTGTCTTATTTGTGCTGCACATATTTATCCATTGTAAATGTATGTTTGATGGGCCAGGGGTTCAGTAAAAGAGAATTTGTGTCTGACCTTGTAATACCACAGCTGCTGCCAAATCAGCTCTCGGGTAAAGAGGTCTCTGCAGGCTGAAATGCTGCTGGGGGTGCTGCTCCCCAGCCCTGCTAACATCCAAATGAGCCTCCTCTTGGCAAACAGCGCCTCTGTGCTGAACTCAGGGTGAATTCTTTGTGGTTACACATGGACAGTAAAGCTTAGGGGATGATGTGCACCTTGGGATGGTGGCTTGGTGCTATGTCCAGCCTCAGCTCAGCCTGTCTCCTAAGCTGCCAGCAAACTCTATTATCTGAGTTGGCTCAGGCCACCTTTGTACCTATTACAGGGATTTACAGCAAACCTGTGCCTCACAGGATGAAGCAGGCTTTTACCAGAGACTTTGAGAGTTCCTGCTCACCACAGTAAGGGCACTGCTGCTGCCAGTCCCATCATTACCCAATGAGTTCCTAACCTGTTCCTCCCCAGGCTGCAGCTGCACATGGACAGGGCTGATGGAGGAGCCTGAAAGCCTCTGAGGAGAGCAGAGAAATGTCAAAATTATAGAGCTGGGCTTAGCTTAAAAAAAACCTCCCACTGAACCAAAAGAAATATATAGACTTTTCACCCCTTCTTTGTTTGAATTCTCTGGAATTGAGATTAAGCATGTGAACGTTCAAAATTCTGAGGGTCTCCAGAAATAGTGCTGGAGTTTACAGCATCCCAGGGATAGAGATGCCACTTTACTGGCAGCTGCCTTCTTGGCAGACAGGCTGGGGTTTAAGTCATGTTCTTCTCAGCTGTCAGTATGTCCTGACATTTTTGGGGGGGATAAGCACTGCTCTCCATTTAGAATGCTGGCCTGAGAAATACTTTGTTCTCCAACAGATATTTTGTCACAGAAAGCTTCTGCTTTAATAAATCCTCAGACTGAAAAGGGAAAGAACAGCAACCCTTTTTGGTTTTTTTTTGTGGAAGGTTTTTGACCTGCTGTATTTCAGAGGATGTACTACTGTGAAGGCTTGGATACCACAGAAGTAAAGCTCCTGCTATTACTTCTCAATGGAGAGCCTAAATCCTTTAACACTTGAGAAGTGAATCAAAGCTCAATTGAAGTGAGAGTCTGAGGCTTTTGCTACTGTGGGGTGTGATATTTCCAGGGCACCTCTCTGGATGTAGGGAAGCCACATGTAAGCTGTGATGGTTGGAGTTAAAGGCCTTCTCCAAAGCCCAGTGATTTCAATAGGTTCCAGATTAGCCCTTATGGTGTGCTTTTCTCTTGGTGGGGAGCTGGAGAGAAGGTCATAAATAACTTGGCTTGGCCTTAGGAAGCTGCTTTGGATTTGGCTCATGTGTGGATGAGTGCTCTTGCTCCTGGAGAATGTTTTCTTCTCTCACAATGCACCAAGGATGATGAAAATCTGGGTGCCACATGTATGAAAGGGTGGTGATGAAGATCTGATCCCTGCTCAGAGGTGTGAGTTGATGGAGGATTGAGCACATTTTGGTAGGCTGATGCAGAAGGGTGATGAGCATCTAAAATCTCATCTTCGCCTGGAGCTGCTCAGCACCTCCATGCTTGGTTTATCTGCATGGTTTATCAGCACCAGCCTGACTCCCTGCTTGGTTATTTACCTGTGAAGTGCAGTAATGCAGCATAAGCTTTAAGGTTCCCTAAATTCCCTGTGCTCCCAAAGAAGGTACAACAATTGTAAAGGTGCAATTTTTCTGCATATAAAATTGCTGTCTGAGAAAAAACCTACCTGCAGAAATAAGTGCCAGAAAGATATTTGGGTTTTTAGGCCTTTGACTAATGCTTCTTTAGTGTACAGTAATAATAGAAAAATGGTACTTTGGGGCTGGAGTAGGTATCACCTCTGCTATTGGTGGTGGGGGGAAATAGAAATAAAATCCCTATGCATTGGTAGCCATTTCAGGTGAGGAAATAGTCAACATGGCAGTAATTTTCCCCTGGAGCAGAAATATCAGAAAGGATTGTGAAAAAGCACTGATGGCAGCAATTATATTGATAACCTACCATTCCCAGAAGTACAGAAATCAATCTTGCACTGCCAGGTTCCTGAAAAATTCCTATGAAAATCAGAAAGCAATCAATATTAATTGTGGGAGAGAAACAGTGCTGACGACTTTCTTGTTTTGCATGGTTTCCCCCTTTCTTTATTTTTTTCATCTTTCTCCAAATGGCATGGTTGAAAACACTGTAAATGAGAGAAGTAAGAGAAATATTAAAAGGCCAGTGTTATTAGATTCATGGAGTGGCCACCTGGCAACCTGGCTTTACTTATACTTAGCTTTATATAGTATTTAATAGCTTTGACATTTGGGAGTGCTCTCTGTGAGTCTCTTGTTCTGTGCTGAGGAGTGTGGGGGGCCACATTACCAACATGGAGTTTTACACCTTTTTTTCCCTCTGACAGCTCTGCATCAGAGGATTAGAAACAATTTACCTTTGTCCTGCCATTAGTTAATGAGTTAATTGCTTTGTTAAAGGAATACCCTCCTACAGCTTCACCTGATCCTTTGCCCACAGCTGTGTGTCAGGTAATAATTTTATTTGGTAGTAAATGAAAAGTTTTGATGCTCCACAAACTTGTCTCCCCTTCTCAGCACTGCTAAAAAAACTTTTCAGATGCTGTTTTCCAGCCCTTTGGTGTGTCACCAGCCATACACTTTGCACTGCATTTCATTTTCCTTTTCACACTGTAGTGTATTTTTTTTAGTTCTAACACATATGGAAAGGAAGATTTTGGACCTCAGGAGAGCTCTCCAGTTTGAAATATAAGTGAATTTGTGATTGGGAAGCTGAAATAAAAACAAATTGCTTTGAACACACTGAATGTGTGTGGTTTTTTTCTTCAGATTTTCAGTTGGCTCCTCTGAGAGTTTTATTTTTTTAACCCAGTTTGTAGTGGCAAGAGCTGCAGAATTATCCTGTAGGTCTGTGAGCTGAAGTGGGTCATACAGGCTCACAGGGATGAAAACAAGGGAATGAAGTTTCCTGTCCTGTCTGCATTCTGCTGCTCCCTGGTTGCTCACTGTGCTGAGAACAAGGCACATTTGGCAAAAATAGGTAAAGTGAACATGAAGCTATCCAAATTCTGCCAGATTAGAAATGATTGCAAAAGATATATGAAGGAGATGGTTAAAAGTCCATGAGGCGAAACCAAATCACATACTATTCACTGAAACCTGACACTTTTCAGCACTGTGGGCAAAAAAAACCCAGAGGCTTTGGAATATATTAAGTTGGGACCATTAAGTTTAGCTAGAAATTGAACAATTAAATGTTTTAATAAAATCTCAGAAAAGAAAGAATGCTTTGTTCCTCAAAGCTGTAGCTCCTAGGAAATGTACATGCAGCCAGCTGTCTGGGCAGACTACTGACTCTGTATTGCAAATTTTTGTGATGGAGATATGTGACTGAATTGCTGGAGAGGTCCAGAAAATACGAGTTTATTCTTGCCATGACTTATATCCCAAGGATCAGGAGGAATTCTAGGGCTGGGTCTCGAGCCAGGAGGATGTAGGTGGGAGGAAAATATCCTGGTATTGCAGGAGCATCTGGGGTTCAGGGAGTGCCTGTAGTAGCTTGATGCATAGTTGCAAGAATGCTTTTTCTAGGAGCAGGGTTAGTCAAAATAACCCTGATATTCAATATCTACTGTCCTCTTCAATTCATCCTCTTTTGTCTGTCTAATCATTGGAATTTTAAAATAATCCTGACATGGGGAAGCAGTAGCATACTGCTATGAGGGTAGTGCCAAGCAACACAGATCACCAACCCCACTTTGTTCTACAGTAAATGGATTTAAAGGACGTGTAGCTGCTGTAATTAGAATATTGCAACAGTCTTTGGAAGCCTTAATTAGCATCACCAGATTAGCAGCTCAAAGGAAACTGTAATGCCAGCACCTAACGAGCTCCTTGAGTCACAGAAAGCTAATCCTGAGTCACTCACAAGTGACTCTGCATTGTGAGCACAGAGCAGGGGAAGTGACTCCTAAAAAACCCAACTAATTGTTCTGGTGGAAATGGGATTAAATGAGTTTAGTTTGCTATGCAGAATCTTGTGTATGAGAATTGCTCCCCAGGTCAGCAAACTGGTCTCTTTCTGTTTTCAACAGAACTGGTTGCTGAAATGACTCTGTAACGCAAAATAATGTTTTAAATGAGAAGGTTTAAGTTCTGGATCTCAAATTAGCATGAATAGCCTGTCTTGGAAATTTTCAGGAGTTCAAGATGCCCAACAGATACATAAATCAAATTCATTTACAGCACTTAGGTTAAATTAAAGAAACAAACTATCTTCTGAAGAAAAATAACGTGTTCTCCTTTACCAAAAAGAGCTGTGCTTAGCAGGGTCATAACATTCCACTCTTTCAACTTAAATATATTAAAAAAGCCCAGCAAATAAAACTTCCTATAAGTGACTCTCTTTCCACAAGTATCTGAGCTTTAACAAAGTGTTATTTTCTGGTGAAGAAATGTCTCTGTAAAAGCAGAAAATGATGTTCCATAGAAACTGGTGCACTTTGTTTTGGTATCCCAGTGCATTTTTAATACTTTCAGTAAAGCAAAATGTGTGTTGAACCGGTCATGCCTGGAATATTCCATGTCATGTGAATGTTTCTGTTGTGTAGAACCATAGCGCTTGTGTTTTCCTTCTTGTAGTATTTTAACAAGCTTTGGCACTCTTTCTTGTTGAGTGCAAAACAATTCTTTGTAGCTTGAAGCTCAGAAGTGGAGGTATTTCTGCCTTCCAAGGCGGGTCAATGTCGCTGTCTGTAGCTGTGCAGATTACTTGGCGGCTGGTGGTGACCGGGTGTAAGCACTGGAAACACAAGAGCAACACGGTTTATTTGTTAGAAAATACATCAGCATCTGGGCCCTGAATCTAAGGACTGCTGACTGGCCAAGCAGGTTGCAAACCCTCTTTATAGAAGTCTTTGTATGTGGCATAAAAAATTGCAAATATGCTTTTCAGCTTTTCCCCATGAAATGTGTGACATCAGTACCTGAAACCTCTTTAATTGAGAAAAATGGCTCTGATTTCCCCTGAGCAGAGGCATTCTCTGCATTGTTTCATGCTTTGTTCTTCTGTGGACTTCTCTAGTCTGGATATTATCACCCTTCTTTATTGAACCAGGGCTGTTTAAATTCTGGGAAAGCCGCCCTTATATTTGGCAGCACCAACCCCTGCCAAGGCAGTCCACTGAGTGTGGTGTATCTGAAGAACATCTATTATTCTATGTCCATGTGAAAACATAGCACTGGATTTTTTTGGAGACTAATAACTTATTTGACTAACAAAAAAAAAAATAACTGATGCCCATGCTCATGAAATTGTTAAATTAGTTTGTCCATTAAATATACTGAGTTTTATTTTCAAACACAGATGTTGCATTTTAATATTTAAGTCTATTACACTCTCTCTTTAAGGCAAATTTGGCCTTCCTTGGCTTCCCAAGCAGAGATAAGTAATCAAAATAGTGCTGAAAGAACAAAGGGGTTTTTCTTTACAGTTTTCTTTTCCTTAAACCTGGCTTAGTTATCTTGTTCTTGAGCACAGAAGCGCTGACTTCCTTGACTGAGACTAGAAGATTGTCAAATACAGAGGTATTGCTCAGGTTTGAGGCTGAGGATATGGAATCTTTTATCTTCCTTTGCTAGTTCTTTTGCTATTTGTTTAAAAATTATGTTTGGCTTTGGTTAAATTTCTGTCAATTATATATTTTTTTTGGTTTGTGCTTTTGCCAAAGCACTGTCTTAGCATTTTACAGACAGCATTTGATCTCTGGTAAAGAAAAATAAAGAGTGAAAATTATAAACCCCGTATCTTATCCAACCTCCTACGAGTTAAAAACTTCACTCCATTCAAACTGAAATTTCTCCAGGCTTTTGTGTTAGACCTTGGCCCCCTCTTAAATAAAGAACTATCTCTATTTCTGCTAGACCTTCTCCATTTAACTTTTGGAGCAGAGGTCTGAAAGCCGCTTGACAAACATTTGTCCATCTGTTGATGCTGATCTTTCAGTACTTTAGCAGTGTGGGTGGAGTGGTAGTGTCCTCTGAGAACACAGCACTGGGTCTCTCAAGTGTTAATTTTCTACATTTTGTGCATTTTTTGCATAGCCTTATGACAAAATCTTCCTGCCCAGATCTGGACTAAAGGTTCTTAAATATCTCTTGTTTCCATTTCAAGGAATGGCCATTTACTTTTCTTTCTGAAATGGCCTTTGGAAAAGTCAACCATATGCCTCATTGCTTATAAGAATAATAAATACCTTTGGGCTTTGGCAAATCCTTAGCTAAATGACTCGAAGGTCAATTTTGTCTAATAGACTTAGTCACTTGGTGCATGCTAATTTCTGAGGGAAAAAGAACAAAGGAAATTTCTGAAGGAAAAGCCATGTTGAAGAGTGACTGTATGGTGGTTTTCATGAGTGTGAAAGATTTCAGTGTAAATCCAGAGAAAGGCTCTGGGCCCTGTTTGACCTGCCTCCACCTGACCCTTCTCAGAACCTGTTCCTGGGCACAGCAGTTGATGGTGAATTAAATGGAAGTGGGCACTGACCCAATTTCTCTCTTTGGGTGCACAGGAGCCAAGTGCTCACCAGAGTCTGTCACTGATTCTGTTAGGTTGTAAACCTGGCCATGGAGGAAAATCACACCAAGCTCACCAGAGGTACCTCACCTGTACCTGAGAACAGGGTCTGAACTCAGTGCTACCCTTCCCTGTCCCCCTTCTCTCTTAGGGGGGTCACTGAGCCTTGCTCCTACCTTTTGGCCATGGCAAATAAATGTGCCATTTCTGATCTGTCATGGTTGTTCTTGCTTTTCTTCACCTGATTAACCCAGTTAAGCCTTTCACTTTTGCTTGTAACTTCTGTTTGAAAAGGAAGAAAAAAAGCAAAATTCTTGCTGCTTTGGCCGATGGGCAAATGGCTGTGTTTACTGGGAGAGCTTTCGTAAGTTACATTTGATGGTGCTATCGGTTTTTCCAAGAACAGCTTGGAGTGTCAAAGGTGCATGTGGCACTGATGGTCAGTGGTTGTCAAATGAAATGGAATGGCAGTGAGGAAAGCAGTGCTTCAAATGGGTCTGTCTTGGGCATGGAGAAACGAGCCTCCAGCTGCTCCAGAGGTCCTTCCACATAAGGTAATTAGTGAGAAAGATTCAGGAGTTTTCCTTTGTGTTCAAAGTTTTGTTTCTTTCTCTCTAGTGATCCTGATAGTGGAACCTAAACCAAGCAGAAGCACTGGAAGGAAGGTTTCTGAATGCCTATGCAGGGACTGGAAATATTTCCTTGATGCTTTTCTGTTTGAAGAAGCACTCTGGAGGTAGCAGCTTCTGCAGGAGTTGGTGACAATGGGTCAGTGCTTTTGATACCTGAGTGCCATGAGACCCAGTACAAACCTTTTCTTTGGGCTGTAATTGTCCCTGGAGACTAGTTTGATTGCTCAGAGAGTGTCTGAGTCCTCCCTGGCCCCTCACCAGTTTACTTTGCTGTGTTAAGACCCTCTGGGATTATGATCTCCTTGAAGGCAGCAGCTCCAAGACTTACAGGTCAGCTGTCTGGGTCCTCTCACTCCAACAGTGTGTTGAGGGGGAGACAAAATTCCAGAAACTGAAAAAGTGTGTCTGGTGCTCTGGGGTCCTGAACCATTGAAAGTTCCTGATATTTCCAAACAGGAGTAAAGCAAAATACTAAAACTCCCCAGCTCTCTGGGAATTATCGTTCTCTGCACAGCTCCCAGATAAATTTAGAAAATTAATTTCAGGCTCTTTTGGTTTCAGCTTTTTCCTCTTACTTCTTTAGAAGCCCCCAGAGCTGAATTAACTTCCAGCATTTCAGTGTGAATTCAGCTTCTAGTACTGCTGTAGCCAGGAGCTGAGCACTGTGTGAAATGAATCCCTGGTCTCACAAGAGTCCTCTCCTGGCAGTAGTCATTGTCTCACCTGATGTAGATTGGCTGTTTCAGCTGGAGTCTCATTAGAGATCTATGAATAATGAATGAGCCCAGGAGATGAATTGTCCTTTCCTCCCTATTACAGGATAAAACTAGGTAGGAACTGAATGTTTTCAACAGGGCAGAAAGAGCTGCTCTCTAGATAAATAAATTATTTTAGCTTAGGGAGTTGTCAAACCAGAACTTAGGACCTGTGCAGGACTGAGAAAGCTCCTTGGCACAGGTGCAGGTGTAAAATAAACTGAGGGGGAAAGGTGCCCTGCAGAAAGCACACAGAGAAGTTGCCAAGTCCTCCTGCTATGGTGTGTGCTAGGCAAGGCACAGCTTCTTCTTCCTCCCATCTCTGACCCAGGGCCCACAGTGTTGTGTCTTATAGTGGTATTGTACAGAAGGATTTTCTCAGTCATGGAACAATAACATGGGAGAATTTCATGTTATAAGAAGAAACATAAGAAAATTTAACACCAGGCATGACACTTGGGAATTTCTTGCTTTTAATAAAGAACAGTATCTTACTTCCATGGTGTTCCTGGCAGGGCCAGCTGCATTAGAAGCAGCAGGTATATTCCATTGCTTTGCAGAAACATGTCCCATGTAAGTGAAGAGCATTCTCTTGAGGGTTTTTTAGAGGGCAGACCCTGACACGACAACTTTAGATGACACAAAAAAATGTATGGGTTTATCTTGTCAGCATTGAACTGTGGAGCCTGGAATAGTCTCTATTTCCTATGCACCTCTCCTGGCTACACAGGAAATTTAGGTACCTGCTTTTGAAGCTTTGCAATGGATGTTGGCTCTGAGTGAGTGAAGAAAACCCTGAGCTATATGTTAGCACCAGCACTATTGCTGTGATATATGATGGACTGATTTTGGTCACTCTCTTTTCAATAAAGGTCCTGCTTTCAAAGTCAGGTGGAGTGGAGTTGTGGTTATTTCCTGTTATTAATGATGGATCATGTGCCACTTTATTTGTATCTCAGCTGTTGTTGATGTGAGAAGCAGAGAATTGCAGTGCCTGGGGAGTGTAGATTACATTGGTTTTGTGAACCTCCCACTCTTTTTCTTTTCCTTTTCTTTTTTCTTTTCTTTAATAATGCTGTTGTGGAGTCGGTTTGAGTTTTGAGTTTTAAGTCCTTCACTGATCTTAAAAATTATGGAGAAGGCTGAGGAGATAAGGAAAATATTTAAACAGTGCTTTGAACTGCAAGTGGAAGTTTTGGGGAGTGGGTTAAGGAAAAATGGAGGGAAAAAACCCAAAAGCAGCTACACAGTCTGTATAGAAATACCCCAAATCTAGATAGAAGTATAGAAATGGTAATACATTCCTTCAACTATTTTAACAGATGTAAAAAAACCAGTAAAATTCAAAGATAAAAGCTAAACCACAAACATTTCTCAAATTAAAGGCTGAGTCTTTTATAGTCAAGAAGAACACTGTATACTCAAGACATACTCATAAAAGGAAGCAAAATAAACACTAAAGCATCACTGACTGTAGCAATAATTGGAGCAGTGTGTGGTTCAAAGGAAGCAAAAATCTGGGGAAATCAAAGCTTAGCTGGAACTGCTAAAATAAAGGGGGGAAATCAATGTACAGTAAAGTACAAGGCAAAACAAGAACAATTACAATTGCTGAACTTGTAGAAGTGCCTGTAATTGTCCTGGTGCCATGTGATGTGATGGTGAACCTGCACCCTGGCACTGACCAGTACAGGGATGGTAGCTCAGGGCTGGGCAGGGGTACCAGGGAAAAGCAGAGTCCCTATGCATGGGCTGCATCCAGCACAGACTTGGCTCAATAACTTAAAAATCGCTCAAATGATAAGCAGGAATATATATCTGTGAGAATGGCAGCTGGCGAGTTTCATCCCAGGGCAGATAGAATTTTGTGATTAGGATATGTGTGGAAAATCCCTTCAATTGAACCAGGAAACTGCTTGCCTTGGGTGTGACCCAATCCTTCCACCCTTGACCGAGGTGGGATCGATTGAAGTTACCACTCATTCAGGATCTAGGCAAATAAATAAATATTTACCTTGATAGTTGAAAAGCCTGCTCTTTCTTCCTGACTCTGCTCCAAAATTAATAGGTGCAAATGGCTCCAGATGTTGTCTGCACTGGAAGGCGCTTTGATGTTCCTCGATCTATTTTTGGGAAGCAAAGCCTCATGCTGACAGGTAATATCAACAATAAAGCTTCTCAGCCTCTTAGGCTGCATCTTGTGGATGTTACTCAAGTCATGGCTAACAGATGAGTGTTTCTCAGACACCATAATGCTGGGGGGCACCTGCAGCAGAGGAACAAAACTTTTCCTCATTACTGTGCAGATGGCGCAGGCAGGGTGGCCTGTGTAGAGGTGTAAAGGGAGATTTCTTTCTTTCTTGTTTGAACAGGCTGTTATTTCTTGATTGCATTTAATTTTTATAAGGTTTTCAAGCTCATTGCAGGCTGTATTTCCTTTTCCTTGACAAGGAGCCCGAGGCTATGTTATTCCTTGTGATAGGTACATTCTCACCAAGGCTGGAACCGTTTTGTTCACACCGTTCTGCCGTCATCTCTTCCACAAGTGTCAGCATGAACTGTGGCATGGGGGGCTCACCACAGGCATCCAGCAATCTTCTGCACCTTCTACACCTGCATGGAGGGAGAAAAGGCCAGGGGGATGTGAGGAACATGGTGCAGAGCTGGATGGCTTAACTTTTAGTGGAGATCATTTTGGTGAGGAGAGGGCAGCCAGGACATTGGCTTCAGAGGTGACAGCAGAGCTTTATTAGGGTCCAAAGTGCACTGCACTGTGTCTAGTGTTATGGAGCAAATAAAACCCTGTAATGAATCTGCCTGAAAAGAAAAAGCAGGTGGGAGGACAGCTGTTCAAGGTTTTAGTAGTTTTTTCCTCCTCTTCTATGACCTGCCTTACTCTGAGTTGTATGTGTGTCAGAAGCTAATAATTTTACCTGTTTTTTTTTTTTTTGTTTTTTTTTTTTTTGTAAAGCTCAACAAAAGATGTTTATAATCCTATACATTTGATATTTTCAACCAACTCAGGGCTGTGGTAAGCACATGCATTACTAAAAGCAATCACTCTTTCCAGATGCCCAAAAAGATTATTTGGAGCTAATTGTGATTACATAGGTATGACAATGCTCAGTAGTGCTCGACTGCTGGAAATGTAGAGTGCAGTGGGGATGAGAGATGAAAGCAGAAACATGCCAAGCAGTAATACCAAGCTGAACAATATGCAAAGAAATCAATATTTCCCACTTGTGCACCTCCCACAAGGGGAATGAATGGCAGTGATTTTCTCTGTTATTGTGAAAAGCATGAAAAATAATTGTTGCTATAGAAAGGAATGTATGTAAAAGAAGTCATGGGGAAATTTGCAGTGATGGGGGAAAAAAAAAAGAAAAACAAAACAGGATTCAGATTGCCACTTCAGCCCTGTAGGTGTTCTGTAGTTGGACTACATTGGAAAAGAGGTTGCCATGCTACTTGTTCATCTTTCAGGTCTCCAGCTTGGTCCCCAACTGAGTCCAGGCTCATTTGTTTCTTATGATCAAAGCACAGACCCCTTCAGTAAGTGTAATGTGGTGATGAGAGAACATTTACCCCCGCACAGAGTAGCTATACTGCACTCCCAGCCAATATCAGATGTTGCTTGGGGTTGGTGTCAAGGACCATGCAAAAGTTAAAGATGAAGGGGGTTTGGGGCTTTGCTAAATTATGTACAATTCCTCCTGGATTTCAATCATAAATTAGTAGAATATGGAACCTGTATAGTTAAGAATTTATAAGAAAGCATCCAGCACACACAGTGTTCCTGTAAAAGGACTAACAGAGTAGCCTTGCAGAAATCACTGGAAGGCCTTCAGGACAATGAGTGGTCAAAGACAGCAGATAAGTGGCAATCAGAAGATGTCAAATAATCCAGTGATCTTGGCAAGCAAGTACATCTCAGAACATGCATGAAGGACAGATGCTAATATGCATTTCCCTGATGTCTGGCTTAGATCCTTTGCATGACGGAAAGCTGAAAGAAGTATGGGCATTTAGCATTGCAGGTTGCCTTTTCAAGTCTCTGCTTTTGTTAAAAATACAGCAGGAGGGTAAGCAGGCAGAACAAGTCACCTCATTCATAGCTTGTTGATCACACAGTGAAAATATTTGATGATAGATGTGTGAGTGCAACCGGGGGCAAAGAAAAATTGCCTAGAGAAATGCTGCAAGAGCAAATATTCAACTTCCATACTTGTTCTCTTTTGCATTTCTGTCTGACACACATGTTTAAATAGTTTGAAACTTGTCTAGTCAGACCTTTCTTTAATTCTATGAATTCTGGAAGATGCTCACTGGGTCATATAAATTATGAGGGGAAAAAATGCCCAGGTGAAGATTTCTTAAAGTTTGCTTAGAGAATGAAGAAAAGAGGGACATGAGAGTTGTAGAAAGCATTTGCTGCTGTTGGCTTTTTCAGATTTCAGAGAATACAGGGAGTATCTGCAAGGACTGCAATTAGCCATTTTTGCAGTTCAAGATGTTTCTTGTTAGATTATAAGTAAGTTATCCAGCATCCTGCCTTGGGTCACCTTTGCAACATGAAAGGCATTGCTAGCATGTTTACTTTCTCAGAAGAACTGCATGAACTATTTAGGTTGCATTTCAAGTTGAAAAAAAAATTAATTAAAAGATGGAAAGCACTTGTAATGGAAATTTATTTTCTTTACCTCTGGTTCAGAAACAGCTATTTGAAGGCACAGCACCAGTGTTTTTAGCAGATAAATGGGTGGTTAAAAAAATATTGTTAGCAAAGTAGTGCTTTGTCTGTCTAAATGAATGGTTCTTTTAAAAGTCCTATTAAAAAAAAAAAAAGAGTAAAAAAGTTGCTTGACTGTGTTTACATTAGACTTCATTGCTTTTATGTCAAATAGGAGTGTGGGGAAAGGGCTGCTCTGGGCAGGGCAAGGGAGAGCAGGAATCCTGTTACACTAAAGGACAGCTGTCTGCATTCCCTTGCAGGCATCCCTTGCCACGTGCTTCCAAAGGCCCTGGCTAGGAGCAGAGCTGCTGCATGCAGCACTGCCATCTGCTCCTCAAGAAACCACAGAGCTGGTGGCAGGGATAAAAGGTGCCATTAATTTTCCTTTAAATAGGGTTATGTCTTTTTGTGTGTGCCTCTTGCAAGGAAGCGAAGTATGTGCTCCTACTGCCTTTGTCAGATACAGAAGTGCAGGGTAGGGCTCAGGCTCTTGCCCAGGGTTGTTTATGCACAGTGACAGGCTTCAGTAATCCCAGCATTGGGCTAATTTCTGCCAAAATTAAGGCAGCCTGATCATGCACAAAATGAAGCCAAATTAGGTCCACTGTGCTTTTCTGCATCCAGTTTTGGATGGAACTCAGATCAACAGTTTTGACTTTTCTGTTTTGGTTTTTTTTGTCAGCCACATGCAATTTCTGGAAAAGAGCTATTAGTGTAGAACCAACCACATTCATGTAGTTGCAGAAGATGCACAGGTTACCGTTTACTCCACAGAAATAAATGGGATAATTCACAAGTGCAACCATGAGAAGCTCTGAAGGAAAGGAGTTGTCTCTGAGGCGCTTTGCAAGCTTGGAAGACTTTGGCTGGTAGCCATTTCCTCTCTTCTGCTGCTTGGTTAAATGCTGACAGCACCCAAGAGCATGTTTGGTCTGTGTCTGCAAGGCCTGGGCTCTCCAGGAGCAGGAAAGGGGGTGTGTGAGACCTGGCCCCAGCTCGAGCAGTGGAGGTGCTGCTGGTGAGAGTTCCTGGCGGATGCAACCTTGCCTGGGTCTTGCTCTCAACACTGCAGTGTCACAGTCGTGTTATCTGACATCATCTAGAGATTAAAGAAGAGTTGTGCCAAGACTTGCAAAAATATGTGGTGAGAAAAAGCCTCCTGAAGAACTTGTTTCTAAATAAGAGAAACTTGTGAAGAGTCAGAGAGGACATAGGGAAACAAAGCCTTGCAAAAGGTCTCACAGCAGGGTCGGTGGCAGAGCTGGCAATGAGCTGGTCAGAAAAGTCAATCTCTTTCCCACTGAATGTTCTCCTTGAAAGCAAATGAAATTTCAAGAGCTTTCAAGGAGCTTGTTGGAAGCTAAACAGCCTGACCCTTTGCTTTCTCAGCTCTCCTGTGGTCTCTCAGCTGTTAGAGAGGTATCCAAGCCTTGTTTAGGGACAAAACATTGCTTAAAATTGTATTGAAAAGCACAATACAGAAACTCTAAGTGCATTGCTATTCATCACAAATCTCTTCATGGATGTGAGGTGTGCTCACCGGGTACTCAATGTGCTGGCTGCTGTGTTTAGGAAATCATGTATGTTAGCTGGCTAAATGCATGTTTTTTTAAAAGGTGAGGGAGCATTCATTGTCTGTCAGCTTGCTGGGAACTAACTGGCTGTAACATGAGTGAGATTCCATTTCAAGAGGTTTCTGTTGAAAATAGTCAACACAACTACAAATTAGTGCCTAGCCATAAATGAGAAGTGAGGTAGCAATATACAGGATTTCTCTACTCCACATCTGTTAATTGAAGGGTTACAGGGAGAAAAGCAGAGTGACAAAGAAAGAAATACACTAAAATCCAGGAAATCTGCCTCTTTTTACTCCTTTTGTGCCTCCTTTTGTCCTGCCTGGAGGAGACCTTAGTGGGATCTTATTCCTCTCTAGAACTACCAAAGGTCAAAGTCAGTGTCAGTAACAAGTGACAGGAGGAGAGGAAATGCACTCAAGTTGTGCCAGGGAATGTTTAGATTGGAAGTTAGAGAAAATTTCTTCCCTGAAAAGGCGATCAAGCATTGGAATAGGCTGCTCAGGAAAGTGGTGGCATCACATCCCCTATTCATGAGGCAGGTGGATGTGGCACCTAGGGACATGGTTCAATGGTCTGTGTGGGGCTAGCAGTTGGACTTGGAGACATAAGAATTCTTTTCTAGCCTTAATGATTCTGTGATTCTATCTTAGGTGAGCAGATTTCATCCACACCAGCCTGGAACTTCAGCCTGGGATTCTTCCCACAGCTGTGCCTGCCTAAGGACCTTGTCAACCACGCTTAACTCCTGAGGCTGGGAGAACCCCGCTGCTGTGCAGACTCCTCTCCCACCCTAAGCAGGCCACTATTTCCAGCATTCCTGCCACCCTACCACAGCTGAATTTACCCCTGCTGATATCCTGAGAGCTGCAGGAAGGTTTGTGAAAGCATTCTTGCCTCAGCTCTCCCCCGTGGCAGCCTTGTCCAGCCACCCACCTTGCCCGTATCCGACTCAGGAGCCAGCGCCTTTGCCAGAGCCTTGCTGCCAGTTCCTGCTCCCCAGCCCTGCCTGCTGCTGTGCTGCAGTGGGGTTAGGAATCACCTGAATCCTCCCTGCACACAGGAGGTGCTCTGGATATGGAGTCTGGTGCCCCTGTTTGGTTCTCCAAAGCTGCTGCCACAGAGCTCCCTCTGGGTGGGCATTCCACCCTCTGGAGCTTTCAGGAGGCTTCATTCCCTGCGTGTTACCAGAGGCATGAAGTGACTGAGCCAAGCTAACCTAGGCAAACATCTGCCTAAGTTAAACATTGGTTTAACTTCATACTTTTCTCAGGCATTCAGAAACATAACCCTGTAAAAAAAAAAAAAAAAGCACTGTACTTCTATCACAGGCATATTTTAACTTTTTCTCTTCTTTTATCTTTCTTTTTGTCTTTTGAGAAGGTGATTCAAAATCAATCAAAAATAATAAACTCCTTTGAGTTTAATCTTGTAGATGTATCTAGTTTTGTTGATACAATGTTTGATAAAAGATATTTCTGCTAAGGAGGTCAGTGAAGATATTTTTCAGGGTGATGTTTCAGGCACATCTTTCAAGGTTTATGTCACCTTGTACTTGACTATAAGCCAGTTTTGAATTGAAATCATATTCTGAGTGGAATAAAAGTGGTGGTTTTAAATTACTTTTTTTTGTTGTTCACATTTTCTCTTGAAGACACTTGGCAAGGTCTGTTCACCATTTGTGTAGCCTCATAACACTGACCACATTTCAAGGAGCTTCTGCAGGAGGGCAGAAGAGATTGCCTGCTATCTGGTTCTTGGAAGATCAAGCAGTAACTTACCCCTTTGCCGAGGAAAAGTCCCTGGGAATCTCTGTTTTCCTTCTGGTGCTCATTCATGTTTCTCAGAGTGTTTCACAAACAGCTGTTCTCAGCCATCTGTTGCACGGTCTGGGATGCTGCTTGAGCACATATGGATTAAGCTCTGGTGGTTGGGATTCAGGGCTCTGAGTGCCAGCCTGGTGCTGAGCTCGGGAGCGCTGCCTTCAGCGCAGAGCTGGGGTGAGGGATCAGTGGATGCAGCTTGGGATGCAGCAGGCCTGTGTCTGCTTCCCACAAACTATCAGAGATAACGTGCCTTATCTGGAATAACTCGTTGGCCTTCCCAGACTTGAGGGCAAACCTTTGACTTAAGTGAGATAAGATTTCTGCTGTGTGTACATATATGTGCTCTGTCACAAATGAACCGCCTCGGGGGGCCATGGCCGAGCGTGGCTCAGTCTGGTTTTGTGGGGAGAGATTTGCATTCAGTTGGGAGCAATGAATAAAGTGCCCCAGATTTAGAGCAGAAGCAAGCAGAGGCTGGTTGCTTGTCTGAGGCAGCAGAACTGCTGCCTACCATGCCTGTCTCAGCCCCAGGGGCTGGGAAAACCTTTGTGGAGTCTAAAACTGCTGCCCTACATAGGCAGTGGATCACGGGTATTTCAGTACTGTCTCCTTTCAGTCTCCTGGGATAATGATTTGGGTTTTCCTGAGTTGCTGATGTTTTGACAAGGAATGTGGAGATCTCTGAAGGACTGTTCCCGAAACACACTGCTTAAGACTGACCCTAGACTATGATCACAAGCTGGATCAGGTTCGTAAGTCTGATACTGATTCTCCTTTATTGTTACAACTTTTGTTTCTTAAGTCCTGGTCCCTCTGAATCCTTTCAAACAAAGTAATGGCTGTCCCTGCTGACAAGCAGAACTTCACTGGATTTTAGAAAAGTTCAGGGAAGTGCCAAACCTATGAAGAATTACCTTAAAAAAAAATAAAAATCAATGAGTCAGTCAGAATAATTGTCATAAATATAGCCAGTGTTTACAGCCACATCTATATAAGGAAGTTATTTTGGGTCACCATGGTATAACTAAAAACAGTATAAGTAAAATGTTAACATTCTTTCTACCTCCTCCAACTCATTTTCCATCTTTATGGCGGTATCAGATCAGTGCAAGTAAAACTGGGAGGGAAAAACAGAAAACAGCATTTTAGGACTGCAAAACACAATGACAATTTGTGGGGCACCGGTCACAGTGCAGCTTGGATTTGAACTTTGAGCCCAGGGTGAGTAAATTGGTGAGGAGCTCCCTGCTTTGGTGTTGATTACTGCTTGGCTTTGCACTGGATGTGCTGGGCCATGCTGGGCTTTGCTAAACTATGCTGCAGGTATGACCACACCTGAACAGAACAAAATAAACAGCAGGTATGGATGAGGCTGCAGAACAAAGCACCTAAAAGAAGAAAATTGTCTGTCTTGCATGTCTTTTTATTGTGTTACTGAAGTGAGTGGGCTCAGGACACTTAGCTTGACACCATCCCAAACATCAGTCAGGTTTTGCAGAAAATATCTAATATTGATAATGCCCAGATACTCTTAAGTTGCATCATATAGTTCTAAACATTATTTTTTCAAGTGTAGTTTGTTTTGTTGTTTTGGGGGTTTTTGTTGCTGTTGTTTTTGCTTTGGATTGTATTTTAAAAATAAGCTTTTTTGATTTGTTTCTCAGCTAGTGTAAATGTTCTTTTCCATGGTTTTCCAATTCCCTACTGTTCTTCCCTTCCCACTAACAATTTTTGTACCTCCTCCTTTAACGTCTGCTAAAGCTCTGTAACTCAGATGTTTCATGGTGCTTTCCTTCCCCTCCTTTGCCATGTTTAGATGTAAGTACCTAGGTTGTAGATGATCAGAGCTTGCTGTGACAGATGCTTGAAGGAGCCCTCTTCCCAAGTGCTGCCAGCCTTTGCAGTTCAGCACCATCGGTGCTCTGCTCTGCTCATGCAGTTCCCTGTCATTTCACTTTAACTGGAAATAAAAAGAAAATTCCTAAAGCAGTCACCCACTTGCTTGTGGGGTGAAGTGAGGTCATCTCCACTGACACATGATGGAGATCAAGAGGCAAAGCACAGGCAGGTTGAGAAAAAAAAAAAATCAGGATTAGAGATCACGTTTCAGAAGAATCTGTGGGAACAGGCATTATGAAAATAATCTAAATTGCTCCATGTGCCCACTACTTGGATGCTGTGTTGCCCTGGCCTGTGAATCCCAAACTGCCTCCTACTGCAAACATGAAGGACACACACTGAATTTAAATGAGGGTCAGTCAAGATCCATCCAAGTGTATGCATGACTGTCCAGCAGGTTTCAGTCCATGCCAGTAAGACACAGAGTACAGCCCCAGAGTTCTTCATAGCAGAATAAATCCTGCTGTAAAATGCCCCCTTCCCACGTGTCCCTGCTGTCCCATGCTGTGAAATGAGCATTTCCCATCAGCTGGAGGGAGGATGTCGCTGCTGGCCCTTTAGGCAGCAGCCCAATTTTTCTCGGGTTGAATTGCCTTGGCAGCCTGGGCACAGGGAGTGCTTTACCAAGGCTTTTATTCATTTAGCTGTTGGATACATTGTGCCATTTCTTTATTTCCTGTCACATCTTCCTGTCTTGCCTCATGAGGAGCCCCCTTCTGCAGCAGGACCCTGGGATCTGTGGCAGGAGGATGGAGGTTTTGCTCCATGCAGCAGCCAGGAGAGCAGTGGGAGCGTGGCACATCTCTGGTATTTCTGTGCTTCCCCCCACTGGCTGTGTATAATACATCTTGAAAGTCCCTGGGCAAGAGCACAGGAGTCCAGCTGACATCTCAGAGTTTGAAAGGTAGTGAGACAAAACATGAGTACTAATAGCTTAAGTAAATTGTGCCTGTAAACTTCTTGGGAAAGAATTACACTGAGGACACAGAGCTAGCAATCAGCAAGGACTGCTGATGCCTACACTCTTGCTCTTTGATATGTTGGTATTTTGACAGTAGTGGCAAATCACTTCAGAAAGCAACATAGGCAAGCAAAGGGTATTACAGTATTGCAACTGATAACTGAAAAAAATGTCACCAGGAAATATCTTTACGTAACTAGCAAATATGTCAAAATGTGCTCCACACTGCAGATCCAGCATTAACAGGAGACCTGTCATTGGCTGAGTAAAGAAAATCACAAACTAACTTCTGATGTGTGCTCTGCAGTCACAGACCTAGCAGGATCTGAATTAATAATACTGAACTTAAGGGGTCTTTGGTGCCTAATTTTACATGTGTGTAAATGGTGGTGTGTGGAGAAAGCTGGTGGAGAAGTTGGCAGCCAGGATTAGGGTCTGTGGATTGGATTCACCTCTGCCTGCAAATGCCAAAAAGGTGGTGGAGCGCTGTGGAGAAATGCTCTGGTGCTGAGGGAAAGAAAACACTTTCAGAGCTCAGATTATTTACTTCAGACTGGTCTATCTTGGGTGCTGATAAATTCTTAGTTTTATTCCATACTGATGAAAAAAAAAAATGTAGATAACCCATTCAGATGGAAAAAACTATATTTGTCTATATTTATATTTAATTGCACCCTGTGTGCCTACAGCTACCCTGAAAACAATGCCAATTACCAACTCCTGGGGATTTGAGCCTTTGTGTGACATTTCAGCAAGGAAAAAAACTACCTGCAAGCATTTAACTCTGAGAGGAATGCTGAACAGGTTCATGCATCATGAAGCATCTTTTTTATCACAACTTTGTTGACTAAAAGTAGACTGGTTTGTAAATCTTGGAGGGGGGGAAAAGTTCCTGTACACACTCATCCTTCTTTCCATAGTTCCCCTCTTGTTGTCCTGTAGTTGTGGGGAAAATGGAGCAGGATAGATATCCTCATTAATACTCTCCTGAATCATCTTCTTAGGATTTGATTATTTTATTTTTAAGTGTCATGAGAAAGTTGGTATTTTCCTGATAAAACTAGTTTAACCTAACATGTCCTCTCTTCCTTTTGGAATTTCCCCTCCAAACTGTAATGATTAATGTTCAGAATATACCATATTTGATCCTGGATTTTGATAAACATAAGGTTTCTAACTACATGACCATTCAGAATTGTATCCAGAATTTTTTCATCCACAGGAAAATTATGATTTTCCAGAGTAAGAGCACTTCCTTCTCATTCTGGTGGGTTGTGACTTCTGAGAAAGTAAAAGCTGACAGCAGTAAGTTTGAGAGATGTTTTAAATTTTCTGTACCTCTGAGCACAGTACAGCATGGCTTATTTTAATTAAAGCCTGGTTTGCAGTTGCAAGGATAGAAGAAATGGTTCCCATAAAAATTTTTAAGACTCTCTAAAAAGTGTCTTATACAGAGTTTTGGCTGTCCTGTAAAATAAGTTGCATATGTAGAATATACAGCAATCCCATATAAAAAAGGTTTTATTGGCACTTGTAGTAATGACTTTCATAACTTATTCATGAGTTCACTACTCATGAGTAATTTGGTCAGCCAAAATACAGGCCAATAAAACTTTTATACCACACTGTCATGTCTTCTCCTCTTGGGGTGGAGAGATAAACAGGGACATAGTAGAAAACACTCTGTAGATCCTCTAAGGGAAGAATTAAAATAGAGACAAAGTTCAGCTGTAATTAAAACAAAGTGATTAACTGAAAAGGGGCTGATAAAAAACACCAAGACCAAAGCAAGTGTGTACCGTTTTTGACTTGATAGAACTGATATCACTTTTTGAAATGTCTGAGGATATGTTTTGGATCAGAAAGTGGTGCTCATGACATTTGCTGCATATTCTTGCAGATCTATGCTCCATTCTCCCTTTAGGTTTTGCATTTAGGATGTTGGTTTGGTTTTTTATTTGTTACGTGGTTTCTTTCTTTCTTTTTTTTTTTTTTCTTTTCATTCTTAGTGGGTGGCAGAGGGACATTTCTATCACTACAGTTGTATTACACTGGACTTTTTAATGTCCTCTGAAGGTGTTCAGGAGGGAACACTTCTATGCAGTTGGAGCAACTAAATAAATCCAAAAATCCGACTGTATGCCTACAGAGGAAGTGATCTCTTATAAATCTAGTTTGACACAATTCCCTATTTTTAGCTCTGTGGTACAGTATCACATGACAAAGTGCCCCGAGGGCATCTGCTGCTCCCTCAAAAGAGGAAGGCTCCCACTCCCATAAGGCAGGCTCATATTTGCTTGCTGCTCAAGAAATAAAATGAACTGACTAAACTCATATTTTATAACCAAGAAAACTTTTTAAGTACCTGAGCTTGAAAGTAACAAATTGATTACCACTTATTTCATTTCTCTGTCACTTTAAAACAGATATTTATCACACTTAAGCTTGCTTCTCTAACTTCTTTTTTTTTCAAAAAGCATCTCCCGTGCATATTGTCCAACCTAGAGCAGGGTGTGTGTGTGTGTCTCTCCCACCTGCCACTCTTAAACATTTCTGAGGCAGAGCCCCTTCCTTTGACATGAAGAGGACATTCACACACCAGGTGCATTTGTGAAGAGAGCATTGTTCCTTTAGCACCGTGGTGCCGCTGACTCCTTACGGGAACCTGGGAAAGGGTGCGAAGAGGAAGGAGCCCTGTGGCAGGACTGGCAGAAAGAGGTTGCACATGTGTTTTGCAAAGTACAAAAGATCTCTCTTGCCCAGTAAATAAAGGAAACTTTTCAGCCTGGGTAAAGGGACAAGGATTTTTGCTTAAGGAGCTGAATGGCACTGCCTCTTTTTATTTGCTATTGAGAAAAACCTGACCTTGAGGCTGTTTTCTTGGAGTGTCTGGTATTCACCATCCTGGGATGCTGAATGGAAGGCCAGGCTGTAGAGGAGATAAAATGACAGTGGGTAAGGGGGTGGAAATGTGCAGCTGTAAGGAATTCACAGAAATCTGTTCACAGAATTCCTGGTAATTATGTGGGGTCACCTGAAAAGACTGCAGATTCTGATTGAAGACAAACTTTGTGGTGAATATATCCTCCATTAACATAAGCACTAAGGATATTTTCCAACTAAAATGCTCTAATGCTACTTCTGTAACCCAGCAGTAAAAAATGCCTGGCTCAATACAGCAGAAGCCTAAACCTTTTTAAGGGTCTCCCACTCTTCAGACTGGCAGTTCCAACTCACAAGTGTTGTCCATAGAGCCCTGAGTGCACTTGTGACGGGAGCTGGAGAGGTTTCTAAGCCTAAGGTTGTTTTCTAAGTAATTCTAGGTGTTGAAAATGGTGTCTGGTATTTACAATCTTGTTAAAGTGGGCTCATTTTATTCGAACAATTTTTCAGCAAAGACCTTGTCGCCTGTGGTTCCTTGAATTATTATACAGATACACACACACACATCTACTGTTCCTAGTCTTTTTTTTTCCTCTCACAGAACTATCATTAACCTTTGTAATTTACAGTGGTTCTAGCAGAAACTGTGTACATCATGTCCCCATTTTACTGCAATCTGAATCAGATAAAATTGTGGACCAGACAGCTTGTGTATGTCCACACCACCACATCCTATGAGTAAAAACACAGATGCAAGTATTATGCTAAATCTTCCTTAAGGCAGTATTTTAAAGGACTGTTTAATTTATTTTCTTTTCATGCTCTCTGCCAAGGAAATGTGTGTATCCCTCATGCCTTGTGTGGAGTTATAGCTACTGCACTTAACAAGGTAGGAGGTCCCATCCATTATATTTTTCAATGCATGCACATGGATGCTGCAACACTCAGACTTCTGCACCCCGCTGCCAGCCTGGGAAGTTGATTGTCAGTCCTCCAACTGTACAAGTGTCATTTGCAGGTTAAAATGACTGTAAATTAATTATGTCTTTCTGGAAGATGGGGGGAGTGGATAAGAATTCCTAGGTTGCATAACTTGTGACAGCTCTCTGCTGTCTGTGAGAAGGGTTATTAATTTTCACCTCCTTACCTTTCCTCCCCACCTTTCTGAAGGTCAGTAATGACAGCACTACTTGCAGCAGCAAAGTGCCAGTCCCATTAATTTTGTGTTTACTTTTTTTTTTTATTTTTTCCTCTGAATATTTAATTTTTTTAATAAATAAATGGTTGAGGTAAATATAATTTGAATGATAGGTTTGTAATTTGTGGCTTTCTGGGAAGGAAGGATGGGGGAGGTGAGTTTTTCTGGAATCTTCTGCTGGCATCCTGGGCAGAGATCATACACAGGCTTACCTCCAAGCAAATCTCATCCTTTATTTTCCACTGGTTTTGCCTCCTTATTGGCAACAAAACACTTCTCCAAATAGTGCAAAGATCAGATCCACAGGGAGAAAATGTCTCTAATGGCTTTCTATGTGACAGAGTCCAAGACATAAAGGAACCATGGACTGCTTTTAATTGTGTTACTGATTGTGGTTCTCTTAGCAAAATTACTTTAGTATATACAGTTTTTCTTCAAAGTATACCTAGAAAAATGCTACAAGCTAGGCAGCTGGAGCCTAAGGACTCTCAGGACCTACAAACCCCACAAAAATTCCTCTCCTTCAGCTCCTGCTCCGAGAAATCCCAAGCCATGTTTACGGGGCCAGATCCTGTATGAAATGAGGGACTTCTGTGCAGTGACAGATGTCCTTGGAGAGCCCTCCCTCCTCTCTTGGGGACAATCTGTCTGCTGCCCTGTGTGAACCCTCCTCATGACCAGCTCTGTACCAATCTGCTCTAAACCTGCCCAAATTTGTGTGCTGAAGCTGTTCTGTTCTGTGTGATGGTAGTGTATATCACGTGCTGGGCATTCAGGAGTAGTGCATCTGCTGGCAAGAAATACAGAGTAGGACATTTCCACACCCACAAACACTAATGTTCAGTGAAATTTGGTATTATTAAATTAATTTTCAAAAAGATTGTCTCAGTTCACTAAAGAATGCCTCTTCCTTTCTTAAAATCAGGCCTAGCTCACTAAGTCATTGCTAACAAGGAGTACTTGTTTTTAAAACACAAATTCATGAAAGAAATGCCCTGAGGTGAACATTAAGATACTGGAAAAAAATAACAAGATCATTTTTACTGTCACTCTCAGTAAGGTATTAAGGATACTTCAGTGGTGCAAGGAGACCAGTTCTTTCAGTGTTTGAGATAAGCCATGTTTATTTATTAGCAATCACATCTGTGAAGAGAACTGTTCTCTCCCTGTCGTGGTTTTCTCCCCTTACCTACATGGCTCTGTTTGGCTGTAGTCTGCATACCATGAATCATGCATGAGGTAATAATAAAGTTTTTTATTAATAACTTCTTCTGGAGCTAAAGTTTTTCTTCCAGAAATACTGCAGGTTTGTGCATTTCTTTCAGCTGTTACAAATACTTCTCAGCTGGTGTTTATATCATTGATAGAAGAGACTACTGGAAAAAATGTGGAACTTTCTGTAAAAACTTCAGCTGAAAATATTTTTTTGTTTTCAGTTACAAATCAAAACCTGATATATTCCAGTAGCAAATGAAAAAAAAGTATTTTAATTCTGAATTACCTCTGTTTCCTCTGGGGAGATGATTTAAGTACCTTGGGTTTGTCTGTGTCTTCCTCAGGTTCTATATTTAATAAAGCATCATGATTTTTCTCTTGTGATGGAAGTTAGTGGAGTGTGGTGCTAGAAGTGTGAATGTAATTTAATGGCAGATAAAGAAGAGAAAGGAGGGAAAGACATTCATTTTCTGTGAAGTATTGGTGATTTTTTTTGGCTTGCAGATATTTTACTGTTTCTAATTTTAATAAGAAAATGAACTTACCAAAGCAAGTCATATTTAATTATTTTTTTTTTTTTAAAAAGCAAATAATAAAAAACTGCTCAGTTTTTCAGTATGAAAACTGAAATATGTTGACCTATCACAGCACCCAAGAACACCGACATGTGTAACTACTGTCAGTATGCAGAACACATCTTTTGGTCTTAATGCATATGCATGAGAAAATTATCCTGTGAGAAGCATGCAGTGAAGAAATCTTGATTGCTTTCTGGTGTTATTTATATATTTAAATCAGAACTTTAAAATTAGTATATGCAGAAAACAAAGGGGTTATTTAGGACTTACCAAAACGTTATGATAATACTCTTATTACTAATAATTAGCGTGCTGGAAATCTGATACAACTTGATAAAAGTCACTTAATTTGAACCAGTATGAGAAAGCAGAGTAAGACATTTAAATTAATTTTTTAACACTTTTGGTCTAATGAGGAGATTGTCTCCTAAGTTGCACTGGGTTGGACAGAAATGCTGTTGGAGTAGGCTGAACAAAAGATGTTTGATCCAGTGTCGGTCTGTCTCTGTATCTGACGTGTTGCACAGAAGAAGCTGTTCCATGCTGACAACCTTTGTAATTAATGGCAAGAAAACCCATGAGCGCCATGGGGCTTAGATGGGGATCCAAAATATGCCCTGTGTCCCCAGCCAAGAGTCCTGCTCTGGAAAGCAAGCTGTGCAAAAGCGGATATGAGCGGAGAAAACATCTGCTTTGTCAGGCTCCAACAGGAAATCCTTGATTGTCCCTATTTATCACAGAGCAGTAGCTGCACTGATGTGAACTTCTTTGCTTTACTTTAACTCTTTCTTCTGCTGCCCTTTCTCCTCTCACTTAGATGGATTTAGTCACTTCAGAAGGGCTTCTTTCGAAACCTTTAATCATAATTAAGCGAATTGATTTATACGTAGCACTTGTAATCATATTCAAGTGGATGCAAGAAGGGCTTGGAAAGGACTTTCAAAAGTGCCAGTTAACTGCAGGCTGCAGGCACTGGGTGATGACTTATGTGCTGCTGAATAAATCAGTCTCTGACACTGTAAAATCAATTTTGCTTCATGTTGTTCATCAAACAATTATCATAAAGAACCTGATTTCAAAACTCTAAAATCAGTTTTGGCTCGTGTTGTTTTGTAAGGCAATTGAGACAAATGACGCAACTTCAAATGTCACATGAGCCACTGCATCATCAGCCTGAACATCACCAAGCTGATGGCCTGAGCTCAGCTGCCCGTCAGGTAGTGCTTTAACTATTGATGAGGCTAAAGAAAGGATGTAGCAAAAATGAGGGTGGCAATCCAAGTGAGCTTCATTGCTTCTGTTCCCCTCCGAGAGGAAGTTTTGCCCAACAGCCTCTGCCATGGGCTCTGTAGCTCCAGGCCCTCCTTGGAGACTTAGCTCATAATTTCTCATTTCTATACAAGCTAGACACTGTTCAAATAGTTTCTTTAGGATGTGTTAGCAGAGGTAATATTTGAGGAAAGACAGTATCCTTGCCGAAGGAGAGTGAAATGGATACAAATCAGGAAAAGGAATTTAGAAAAGTTTGTGGATGCAGAACAGAAATGTTTACATAGGCTGGTGGAGGTAAACAAAATGAAAGAAATGTTTAATTTTGGGATAGATCTAATTTTGTCTTTCTCAGCCTTAGCAGTGACCCATTAAGAAACACTTTCTGTGGGAGGGTAACATGAAGGATATACATCTAACAAACTGTAAAGGTAAAATTCATGGGTGCAGAGGGCTGAGTGAAGCTTTTTACATGAAACTTTTCCACAAAATATGCAACCTTGACAACAATATAATGTTTTGCTAATACTTTCTGACATCAGTAATTTTGTTTTTCTCTTTCGGAAAGATTCAAAACTCTAGTCTCAGCATTTAAAAGAATGTATTGACTTACAGGGCTTATATGACTTTAAATTAGAAAATGTTTTTAGTAATATTTTAAAATATGTGAAGTAAAAGAATAATACAGTAGAAAAAACTTAGTATGATATATTTTATTTTTTGCAATGATAAATTTGGCACGGATACAAAGTCCATTTTCTTTCACTGTGGTCTAGTTGGTTCAGGTTTTGTAGGTGCCTACAGACTTTGCCAAACTATTTTTTGTTGCTCTGAGAACCAATGTAATAGTAATAAGTAACCATGAAAATGGAAAAATAAAGTCTCCATGGAAAATGCTGAAAGGAGAGCACTAGCAGGCCTGAGGCTGTGTAGTGCATGTGGGTAACACATCACAAAAACCTTGCCAGATGTAAGAGCTGTTGTTAGGCAGGTGCATGTCCTGATTGTGGTCCTGAAGTGCTGCAGGTGCCACGGCTGGCTCTGAGCACAGCAGAGGGCTGGGGATGGCACGGGGTGGCAGGAGCAATTAGGAGTGTTTGGGCTGCTGACTTTTGCCCACAGCAATCATGTTAATGTTGGTTTTCTGAGCATTTTGCATGGTGTCAGTAAATCTGTGCTCCCTGCCTCGCAGCTGATCGGGGGTACCCAGGAGCTGCTGTTCTTCTAAAGATTCTTCATGCCTCTATTTGCCCTAAAGAGAAAGAAAAAGCAAAAATGATAAAGCAGATCTGCCACTGGAAGCTCAGAGCACGCTCCAAAGGCTTTTTAGGCATGATGACAGATGTGGTGATGTGCTCTCACAGCCCATGGAAAATCCTCAGACACTGCTGTGGGCTGGGGCTCCTTTCACTAGCTCTTAGGGAGGGTATGGGGAGGGCACCAGCTGGAAAGCTGGGAAAAAAGAGAAAGGAAAAAAGCTCCCCAAATGCGAGACTGCTATGCCAGGTGGAGCTGACACAATGGGCAGGTCAGAACTGCTCCTGTGGACTTTAAAGCAGAGTTCAGTGCAACATGTCCTGGGGTGCATCAGACACAGCATCTCCAGCTGGGCAAAGGAGGGACTGTCCTGCTCTGCTCTGCTCTG
>NC_031775.1:6574123-6673716 GCF_001522545.3 Parus major | reverse complement strand
CTGAAGCTGTGCCAGGGCAGGTTGAGGTTGGATATCAGGAAAAGGTTCTTCCCCCAGAGGTGGCTGGGCAGTGGAACAGGCTCCCAGGGCAGTGGTCACAGCAACAAGGCTGGCTGAGTTCAAGAAGCGTTTGGACAATGTCCTTGGGCACATGGTGTGACTCTTGGGGATGGTGCTGTGAAGGGCCAGGAGTTGGACTCGATGATCCTTGTAGATTCCTTCCAGCTCAGCTGATTCTGTGATTCTCAAATAGCATTTGGGAACCTGTGCAGATGCAGGTGGAATGTGTGATCTCATGCCATGTTCAGCAGAGCTGGGAGCAGGGTGCTGGCAGTGCTGGCTGGGCTGTGGGGTTGGGATCCCTGAGAGCTGGGGAGCCCTGTCCTGCACAAGCCCCATTCCCACTGCCTCAGCTGAAAGCTCTGCACACAGAGCTCGATGTTCTGGAGACACAGGTCTGTGCTGGCTAATCAAAACTACAGGCAATGCAGATTTGCTGCTTTCTTGTATTTAGAAATGCATGTACTTACATTGGCTGATCTTCATCTGGCTTGGGGATTCATAGCGTGATCTCCCATTGACTGCTGTTCTGGATATATTTATAGTAAAAATTTCCCAGTAAAATATTAATTAACATTTATATTGCAATATTATCCTTGAATCCCCAAGGCTGCTACTTCTGCACAAACTTAAGACTGTAAAAAGTGCTTCATTCTCATAGAGGTTACTCTTATTATATGTAATTTTATAAGACAAAGAATGTCTAAAGAGGCATTATCTCCATTATTTTCTCACTCCTATTTCAGATGGGAAACCTGAAATAGAATTTCTTTTTTTTTTTTTTTTTTTCCATGAGTCTCTAACAATCTCATACAAGAGACTGGGAATTCAGCCAAAAATACCTCAGATTGTAGACTGTATCCATAAACAATCAGTTATTTTAACAGTCCACATAGGTATTGATACTGAGTATCTGTAAATATATACATAAGTAGCAATAAAACAGTGCAGTAGCTGGAGTAAAGAGATTACAGTGTTTTAATCTGCAAGTCTAGAATCTAAAATGTGCTTTCTGGCATTTCACAATTATTAAAGTTCAAGCTAAAAGTTCAAGTTATCTTTCCTGGGTGGAGATCTATACTCTTAAATATGTCCTACCTGAAGCTAAAACCTGAGCCCTGCAGAAATAGATTACATTTCTTAATTTAGCAGTCTTTCAAACTCTTGAGATATATGCACAATACATAGACTACCCTGAATGCATTTGAAAAGGTAGCAGCTGGTGACATGGAAAATTTTGTTTTGAGATGCTGCTGTCATTTTTGCTAATTACCATTGGAGGATTGAAAACTGCAGGTTGTCACCCAGTTTTGGTGAGGGGTGTCCTTACCAAAACAGTCCTGTCCCGAGCATGTCACCCCATTCAGCAGTGAGAGAGGTGCCAGGATGTGATCTCTGCTTCCAGCAGGCTTTGGGCTGGGGCACCCCTGCACCACTGGGGCCATGGCTGCTCTAGAAAGCTGCACAGGCTGGGTTTGGGAAGCTCTGCTTCTCTGAGGATTTCAGTGAAAGACAAACAATACTTTTCCTACTTCCAGTAGCCACAGGAAAGCCCAAAGCCCTGGGTTTCAGCCTAATCAGAGCAACATCTGTAATGAAGAACAGGAATAGCCTGTGCTGCAGAAAACTTGGGTTACAGTCTGTTTTGTACACCACAAGTCAGTGTTTTGCTTTCAGCTGAGCTGATTAAACAATACCCATCCATTTGAATAGATCCTCAGTGAGAGTTTCAGTGCAATGAGTAATAAACTCCAGCTATGACTCAGGTGGAGATGTGCGTGTTTCTGTGGGAAGAGGCAAGTGAGCTTCTGGCTTAAAAATTTTCTTCAAGGGATTTTGAATGTGGACTGTTTGTTTTGTTGGCAGGGCAAGGCTGTTAAAGGCCTGTGCCAGGTTTCAGTTAATGAATTGAAGAAAATCTGGGCATGATGCAAAATGAAAGTTGCAGTAAAACCCTCTGCTGAAGTTTCTAGCATCCTGGCAGTACCTAATTTCAAAGAATGCAACCTATTTTATGCTTATCTTTTTACTCTGGGGATTTTCCCCAACTAACATATGAAGGAAATTATTATTACAATTGAGGTATTTGCCAAGAGAAGTTGGAATATGCAGGGAAATAGAT
This sequence comes from Parus major, assembly GCF_001522545.3. Classification (NCBI taxonomy): domain Eukaryota; kingdom Metazoa; phylum Chordata; class Aves; order Passeriformes; family Paridae; genus Parus; species Parus major. The sequence continues at coordinate 6,671,534 of NC_031775.1, read as the reverse complement.
TTAATCAATTACCACATTCCTGCAGTCTGAAAGAAAACTCTCAAGTTCCTTAAACCAGGTAGAAAATAGTTGGGGTCATACCTCCTACAGACCTGCTGAACAAAACCCTTGTTTCAGCTAGTTTTCCCAAATAAAGCTCTAAATCTGGAGGGCTTTAACATAATCCATTGGAGAAGTGAGTTGGTTTCTAACTTTGAAAAATTGTTAATGAGAAAAAGGGGAACCCCCAGGAATGCAACTGATGGTGTTTAAAGTTACAGATATTGAAAACTGAGTATCTGAAGGCTTCAGGGAAAGGCTTCAGGGAATCAGTGTCAGGAATGTGCTGGAACTGAAGCACAGTCCTCTCTGCGTGCTGGACTGCAGCCAGCCAGCAGCTGCTGGACAGGAGGGCTCTTGTGCCTTCCAGCTCTTTAGGAAGAGCTGCCATCCTTGGTGTTAGAGTCTTGGTTAGGGCTAATTTTAGGAGTTTGATGAACCATGGTTTTCCTTTCATTTGCTCGTAGGAGTTGTAAATTGCTAATGATCTGCAGCAGAAATTAATTATTGCTAATTATTCCCTTTCAGCCAGTGCTCAAATCTTCTTTTAGCACAGTGTGTGGATGCAGGTTAAATGAAGTCCAAATCCCATTCCCTTTTCTGTCCTTGAAATTAAGCAGCAGTTCCTGCCTGTTCTTCACAACCAGACTGGCTCATGCAGGAATGCACAGGAAGGATGTTCCTCATGTTTTCAGAGGCAGAGAGGATGCCTGTGAAAAAAAAAATAAAAAAAATCCCATTTTAAGGGATAAGCCTAAAATGGGACTAAGGCCATTCTTTTATCACAGGTTCACTGTTTCTTCTAGGGCTTTGAGCAGATCAGGGTGACACTGATATCTCATCAAATACATATTCTGAGGGAGATTCTATTTCTGAGGAGAACAGTGCATCTGACTTGTTGTCAATGAAGGTCACGATAATGCTCCGTGCAAAATGATGTTTTCTATGCAGTCTGTGTGGAAACAGTTGAAAAATGTAACTTTCAAAATTTAAAAGATGCAAATTGCTTATATAAAGTGACTCCAAGATAACTGGTGTTGAAATAGTAAGGCCAGCTAAATGAAATGTTAACCAGTCTATGGCTGCCTTGCCTAAACGTGTGGCTGTAACCAACACAGAGGGTGCAGCCTTGTATTACCACTGCCTCTCCCATCTGGACATGGATTGGGAAGTACAAAAACAACTCCCAGAAAACCACAGGGTTTTCAGGAGACAAAGAGCAGCTGGATTATGAGAGGTTTTTCCCCACCCTGTCCCAAAGTTACTGGCACACCAAGTGAACCCCTTCACTGGGGCTGGCACACACTCGCTGGCTGCGTGATGCTCTCCCATGCCTCACGTTGGAAACACGTCTGCTCTAAAGGCACTTAGGACGTTTGCTGGCAGAAAGCAAGTGCCTTAATCTCTGTTCCATCACACACACAGTGGCCTGAGTCCTGAGCTACACCCTCGTGCTATGGCAGAGCCATCTGAGCAGGGAACGTGGCATTTTCTGGGGCAGGCCAGCACAGCATGCTCTCTTCACACAGAGCAGCCCTGAGCTGCTCTCCTTTCACTTAATAGTTCATAGCTTAAAGAATCTGCAAAGGAGATTTGAATCTCATCTCAGCTCTGACTCAGAGCTGTTATTTCAGCTAAAATAAAGCAATAATCTTTGAAACAGGAAGAGTTCAGGTGGTTTGCTTAGTTTGTGGTAGAAGCAGCATGTGATTCAGTGAGTATTTCTGCACAGGAAAGCTAGGGACACCAAAAGCCCCAATTTTTAGGTGCTGTTATTTTAAAACAGTCCCCCTGTTGAATGTAGCCTCCCGTTGACTTTAAACCATCCGATGAGAAGCTGCTTCTGCTTCTTTCACCTGCACCTGACCTGTCCTCACACAACTCCTGTGATGTCATTCACTCACTGGTGGGAATTGTGATAATTTTGTCTGCATTCCATTTGAAGCAGGTTAAAAATCATTTCTCCAGCAAATCTCATTCTTTTGACACAAACTACATAGCTAGAATATTCATTTACAGAAAGGGACAGCATTATTATCTGAGCAGTGACAGCGAGTGCTGTTAATTCCCACATGCTGCTTGATGACACAAATCTGTTCTAAAGAATGGTTGTTTCTGTGGAGCCAACTTTTCTTCACCTCACCATACGTCTCTATTATAAACTGCACAGAAAATGGAGCATGCACTGGTCTTCAGCTTCATCTCTTGTAGTGTGGGAGGTACAAGAACAAATCTCTTCATCAGAGGGTTGCTGGGGAGAGTAGTGGGCTTTCCCCTGCCTGGTATCACAGGAGGCAGGATGGCTTAGACTGGTGGACATCTCCTCTAGCCCCTCCAGCACCTGCCACTCCTCTAGGAGGACCCTGAGTGCTGTCCCTCCTCTGAGCTGAACACAGACGCTGTACGTAACCATGTACCTTGAGAGCTCATCTGCAGACTTTATTACAACAATTACTAAGGATCATTTGACTGTAAACGCTGGTTCCCTCCTGCTATGAATCAATGTCATTAACCTTAGCAGTATCGACGTGTTCTCCCTATGCATCTCAAGCAGTTTAATAAACAAGTGAAGAGTTAAGAGCCTGTTCTGCATGCTGTGATGTATTCCTGCCTTACTCGTTCTGGATAAACACAGTGACACTTCATTGTACGCTGAGATTTATGATGGAACTACAGTGTGGGAGAGAAGGGGAAAGAGGCTTCTGCTGAGATGTATGGATAAAAGAGCAGGGCTTGACAGAGAAATGGGAGTAACATGTGCTCAGCAGAAGATCAGGTAGCTGACAATGACCTGACATGTGCTAAGTAGGAATCACTTTCAATTCCTTCTGTCTCATCACTGGGATTCTCAATGACTTTGAGTAATTCTGAGAACAAACATCAGTATACTCAAGGAAAAAGAGGAAAAAAAGAAGAAAAAAAAAGCAGATTCATGAAACTTGTTCTTTTTGATGTGTATTTTTATGTAATCATAATTAAGAGCACATGCTTGAATCATGTCAAAGTATAGTTCTGTGTGTTATGAGGTCCTTGACTATGCTGTGGCACTCTTTAATTATTAAAAAGACCCAAAACAAATAAAAAAAAAAAAAACCCGAGGAAACAATGGAGTCACCCAGAAGCCCAATTTCTGATAGTGTATAAAGTGACTTAGAGGTCTCCTTTCCTCCCCTTTCCAAGATATTGAATATCCATGGTTTTAATTATTTCTTGGCCAGCAGCCCCCATCCAGAAGTACGAGCCAAAGAGATTCCCATGAGGCTCTTAGGGCATTTTCTGGAACAGTATCCCTGTGAAAAGTGCAGGTTGAGGAAATGATGCTACAAGTTGAGCTGTCACTGCCCAAGGTTTTTGTTGGAACAGGAAGGGTTGGACATCTCTGCCTGGGGGCATTGCAGCCCAGCTGGCAGGTGTGGGGAGGGTGACGTGCAGCCCCTGGGAGCAGAGACATTGTGGGTCAGTGCCACTCACCAGCTGACTCTCACAGCAGTGCCAGGACCTCTGCCAGGCAGCAAAGTCCTGTGATGTCAGCCAGAAATCTGTGAGGAGCGAGAGAACAACCTGCTCTTCATTACCTGTCGTCTCCTGGGTGAATCAGGAAACAGATGTGACAAGCACAGCGCAGGACACTGGGCTCCTCCACCCTGCAGCTGGCTGGAGGTGCAGCCAAACTTTCCAGCTCTAATCAGCAGAGAACAGGCACCAGCTCTGAAGATGTCTAAAACAGGAGGTATGGAAAAAAAGTCCTTCCCAGGAAACGTGAAGCATTTCACCGAGCCTCTGTCTAAGCGGTAGGACCTGAGTCTGCAGGTCCCCAGTGGGTAGCAGCCTTTGTGAGTGGATTCCCTCCACTGAACAGCCATGAAGAGGGTGCCCAGATGCCATCTGGAACACCTGCCTGTTCCAGTGCCTGTGCACCAAGCATCCTGGAGCTTGACAAGCCACCAAAGGGCTTGGCAGCCTCGTGTTTCCTAATTCGTAACATATGTAGAACTCGGCTATGACACAATCAGTTTAAGCCATTAGTGGGAGCTGGATCTGGGCCTCTGCAGAGCTGAATGGACTATATTTTGTGTTTTAGGAATGCAGCCTATTCTGCTGCTTCTGAACAGAGGCTGCAAAGGTGCCTTTGGGTGTACCTCCTCAGGCAGCTGTAAGCAGCCCTGCTGCTGGGTGAAGTAGCCAACATTCTCACGACTCTGCGCGTGTGGATCACTCAGGAGTCAGAACTGTGCAGGCACAAGTGCCCTGAAACATTCCACATAGGGAGGTATTTCCAAGCAGACTGGGCTGGAGCACATTCCTTTATCTCATTCATCTCTTTTCCCCTTTTTAAGCATGTTCATTCAGGTCCCATGCAGAGACCTTTTAAATGACCTCCAGTTAATTTCTCTATCGTGAATGTGACTGTATTTGCACCAAGTTTTCCACATGCATCTTCACAAAATCATGGCCACTAAAATCAGCAATTGGAGATTTAAACAATCCCCATGTATGCTAAAGAATTTCAGTTCAATTTAAGATTTTGAATAATATTTTATACTCTAATTAACAGATATAAATAATTTTTGAAGTATATCCTCCTGAGTTTTAGACTTCTTAGCTGGTTTTATTTTACTGTCTTAATCTGTAGAAATATATATAGATATTAGATGTATTTATAGAATAAGTAGCTCTTACACCTGAGTAATTTATACAGATTTTCTACTTTAGATGTCATTAGAAAATCATAATTTTCTTTACCACGTCTGTGTCTTACTTTTATGTAACTATACATACTGAGTTGGAACTAAAAAAGAGAAGAACAACAAAACCCCTCTGTGAGTATCTCAATTTTTATTCAATCTATACTGATTAGTTGTGTTTGGTCAGATGTGTAATATGACATTGTTCTTCTGCTGTGACTGTATGAATGCACAGATAATCATGATATGAATCATTACATTTGCAAAGCAAAATCCATTTTCTACCATAATGCTCCCTTGACCATATTTTATAGAGATGAATTGCTGAAAGATACTATTTTTGAGTATCTTGGCCATTTTTAGCTGTCTCCCTTGAACAGCTTTAGCAATTATTTGCGCTTGATTTCCAATGGAGCAAAGGAACTGGGGCTGGGAATAGGTGTTGCTTGTCTGAGTTGAAGGAATGGAAGGTGATGAGGTGGGAGGAGAGGGCCCACCTGTCCCATCCCATCCCCTCCTACAGCCTGGGCACCAACCTGCTCCAGAGGGGCTCCCAAATTGTGCAGGGAAAGCTGTTGCTGTAACAATGCTTATTCTGTGCTAAGTGGAAACACAGCATAGGAAGTGATTTCCTACTGACTTCCTCATGGAGGGGGATGCTGGGACTGAATACTCCTATTTCATCAGAGCTTTCTGCCTGAATTGTCTTCAGTTTAGAGGCTTTCTGTCCTATTTTTGGGGATAAGTTTACCCTGAGCAGACGAGCTTGATGGCCTGAGCAAACTAAACTTGAACAAGTTTGCAGGACAGAAGGACACAGAAATCAGAGGGGTAGATGGACTTGTAGCTACTGGAGCTCACAAACCTGTTTCAGATGCTGTCTCTGGTTTCTTGGGTTACACCAGGCATGCTGGGGAGAGCTTCCCTCCTCTCAGCCTGCCTTGTACGTCTGTCTGTCTGTTCATCTGCATGGTCAGAGGTGCACTGTAATAGAAATTACTGCAGCAGAGCATCTGGTGCAATTGGGACCTGATATCACAAGGTGTGGTTAATCTCCACAGCTGTGCATGGATGTCCAAAACAAAGCACCAGTTAATGCAGGGACAGGGACACACATAGAATTATAGTGCTGACAGCCCTGTGCTGGTAGAGATTAATATCTCATAAGCCTCACTGAAAGCAGAGAGAAATTCTAGCTCTTGTAAATTATTTGTAATTCCAATGGCATCTTATTGCTATATTTAAAGAAAAAAAAAAAAAAGAGATGATAATTAGTTGCTATATAATGTCATAAATAATAGATGAAAACTTTGAGGTTTTATGGTGCCTGGAGGAAAGAGATGTGAAAGGGTTTTTCTGTGATTACACACAGTGGTGAAGTCATCACCTCATGGCTCACCCCAAAGAACAACGTCAGGAAACCAAGAACTTGAATTAAGACCACAGGAGTGGATTAAGGCTTTTGGAGATCTCAAAGAGAGTCAGATGCCTTAACCACCTATGGATTTAATGCCAAGTGAAGAACTTGTGGGTTTATAAAAGAATCCTTCTCTGATCGGGAAACTGGAGAGAGAGCGCACAGTGAGAATTCTCAGCAACCCAAGCTCTGCACAGCAGGAGAGTTTCTCTGGGTGGAGAATGTCCTGGCTGAGAGCAGACCAACACAAAGGAGTTCAAGACACTGATTAGAAGACTCTTCCTCAGACTTTCATGAGGAACAACCAAAGGAAAAAAATAATTTAAAAAGCTCTAGTTCTTGAGGTAGCAAATTAAATTACTGTTGGAAAAGAATAGTCGCTGGTAGAAGTGTGAAGTGTTGATCTTATGTATTTTTTGCACATTGTAGAGATCCTTAAAGGCTGTCAGCATTTTAATTAAATATGACAGCTTGACAAAAGGAGCAGCTAGGTGTGAAATGCATATACTGCTGGAGGGGAGCTTTCTGCGCAACAGTGACCTGGAATCGGGAAGTCACTGACTGTGACCTTCGCTGTGCTTTGAGGAGCAGCCAGAGCTGCAGGCAGGGTTGTCAGCTGTGCAGTCCCCAAAAGTGACACACCACATTCATTACTGCATGAGTCAGGCGTGGTGAGAGCACTGCCCCTTGCTGCTACTCCTGCTTGCTGGCTCAAGCAGAGAAAAGAGCTGACCCTTCCCCTTGAATGCAAGCTTGGTTTCCTCTTTATGTAATGGACCAGCTTGGAAAAGTGATGAGAAACTGCATTTTTCCACCTTCTTTCTGCTGGGGGAAAAAATCAATCTTAGTTCCAGGATTCTGACACTTATTTTTATCACCAGAGACCAGCCATGACTGTAGACTGTAAGAGTTCTTCCCACCATTACACGGCTTTTCCATTAACTGCTCCCTCTAGTGAAAGGCTCTCCAGCTCAGTAACACTTTGTTGCATTTCAGGCATCTCTATTATTCATTAATTTGCTCTTTGCTGTAATAGATCCCATCACAATTAATTTATTTAGCACAATATGGGTATTTCATGTCTTCTGATTATGCGTCCTTGACCGTCTTAAGGATTTCCAGGGCACCCTCTGACATCCTGACGCAGCAGATCCTGGCCTGTATTCTATCAGCAGCTTCTGATCTTTAAAGGCCCCCTCCAATGCAACCTATTCTATGAAGTTTTGTGACTCTTCCAGCTTCCCAGCTGCAAAATCCACAGCCAGGCATTCTCTGCCTCAATGAAACTCCTGTGCTCCAGTTTTCAGACCTGTATAGCCAGTGCTGTAACTTTCTTGAGCAGTAGGTTAAATCTACTTTCATGATATATTACACCGTAGAAATGTTATCTTTCATGTAATTTATGAAGAAAAATTTGATTTAAATTCTGAGAAAGATCTGGATTGTTCAAGAATAGTAGGTTGCACATTAACTTGTAGCTCAGGTTGGTCACTACTGTGAAAACTATTTTAGGTAAGAACTTCTATTCAGAGAGGAGTGCACATTCATTTACATCCTGAAAAGGAAGGAGGGGGAGATCCTGTACAGGAAAATTTAACAGTCATTGTACTTAGGTGAATATAAATTGAGGTCTACATCATGGTGCATGCCTTGGAGAAGCTGAAGAGTTCAACAAATTCTTCACAACCACACAGTAATTGATCATTCATTATTATCCCAGTGGATTTCTAGCACTCATTCTGCCATAATTTGTCACTCTCATATCCTTGAGCATAAACAGTCATCGATGCACAAAGACTTAAACAAACAGCCTTTGAAAGGAGCAAATTAAACATTAGGTATCAGTAACATTATGATTCAGTGATTATTACTGAGCAGTAAGTATGTTGTTTTGTTCCCCTACATAAACATATAAACAGGGTGATTAATGACAAAATCAAAAGTTTCCATTCTATTCATGCACTAATACTCATAACTACAGCAGCTTATGATTTGTTGCTAAAACTCAAAAAGCTGTGCAACAGAAACAGCTCCTGCTGTGATGTTGGTGCCGTGGAGATGAGGTGGATGGGGATGAGAAATGCACTGGGAGCTCTGCCAGTGGAGTTCAAGGTAAGCTGTGAACTGCACTGGTTGTGGAGACCCTGAAGAGGCTGGGCCAGTGCCACTGAAATCAGCAGGAACACTCACACAAAGCCTCAGAACTGTTGATTCAGCCCATAAAGCCTCACAACCATTTCAGAAGCTTGTACAGAAGTGAGTAATACTATAAACCCAGCATGGGTAGAATCAAAACAAAAAGTGTGTGCAGCAGGGTGACCAATAAATGTGCTGCAACAGGGCTTGGACAGCTTAGCTGGTCATTTTCTGACTTCTTACCTTGGAGAGAATTTTGGGGGGGAAAAAGCCCCACAAAATATCTCTTTTCCTAAACTGAAAGTAGACTCAAACTTCTAGTAAAAAAATGAGCTATTTCAACCATGTCAGCTTTCAAACAGCTGTAGGTTATGAATTTACCAGGCTCATTGCATTTTATTTTATTTCCTATGGGTGATTTTGTTGTATACTTCATGCATTTGTTTAAGGTGGCTGTGCAATTGAACAGCCAACCATTATCTAGTACTGTTAGGCTATGTAAAATAAATACTATTTACTGCCAATTGTTGTCATGAGCACAGCTATGGTGTGAGTTACAACTGCTGTTCCCTGTGGTAAAAGGGACCCCAGAAATCAATCACAGGCTGACATGAACTCTAAAAGCCAAAAATGCATCCCCATTTGTGTTTTACTCTCCTGCATCCTGTATTTACTAGGGTTAAACATAGATCACCATGGTTTGCGGGGTGGGACTTCCATTCTGTGGGGAGAGAGAAGTGGGAGTGGTTATATCCTCAGACTGAAACTTGACACATTCCCTTCAACTTTCAACTTCTAATGGTCATTTCTGTTCATTTCTGTTCATTTCTACTCTAGAAGCACAATTGAGCCTCTTAAGAAAGTGTATTTATAAAAAATATTGTCATTGGAACAGTAATATTTGAAAATAGAATCTATCCACTTTATCAGAAATCAAAAGAGCTCCTGAAGTGTTGACATGTGTATGTAGACATCTGAAAATACTGCCCTTCTGTTTTCTGCTTTCTTCTTAGAAAAAAACTAAATGGTGGAAAGGAACCCAATATGCTGTTTACAAAAGAAGAATTGTATCTCTTCAGATATAATTAAAAGCTACTGTGCTGTTGGTTTTATTGACTGTTGCTTCTGACCCAGAACACAACATATAAAGCACATAGGAGAGCTGTTATACCTGCCAGACTTTACCACAGGATTATTTGCAATAAGCTCTCCTTTGCCTCCCAGATTTCTCCCATATAGGTTTTCATTTAACTGGGCATGCTAAAGCATACATTCCTAGATGAACTCTTAGCAGTAAAGGTTTGGAAAAAATCCAAATAATTTTATACAGTTTAGAAAGGTATTTTAAAGCAATTAATTAATCAGAAATTGCATTACTTGCAAATTTTTTCATACTGCTCAAGATGATAATTTTTTCTTTCTAATTTAATAGTTTTCTGTCAATTAAAAAAAAAAATATCCCAAAAGATTCAGTGATGGGAATGCATTAGATTCAATAAAACTTTGATTTTTTGTTTGGACTTTTTTTTGGTTTCCCATTTTGTTAAGTCTAAACTGGCTTCTACCACGCATTTATTGGTCTAATTAATTCAGGGATTTTTGATACCTACAGCATGTTTGTTTCCTTTTCTATGTCTTTCTGAGCCACAATTTACCTTCCCAAGCCACCCATCTTCCATTACTCTGAAACTGGATCATTAAAGATCATAAAGAATAAAAGTAACTCCCTTGATTCCCTCATTAAGAGCATCCTCTGTCCTCCCCAAATAACTCGGTGAGGCAGGAGTGAGCCAGCACTACAGCTCAGTCTTTCCCCAAGCCCTGGGGAAGTGTATGGGGAAAGAATCCTATTCCTGCCATTCCATACAAGCTGTGGTTTGGACCTTCACCTTGTAGGTCAGCAGAAAGGATGGACACACCTGTAAAAAAACCCAAAAGTGTTTAGCAGTGCCCCAAGGGTGAGGGTCACTGTCCTCTGAACAGTGAGTCCTTGGTGAGCACAGCAGCAACTTAATTGTTGCTGCTGCTCTGGGCCCTGGAATTCAGACAGGAGAACATCCTCTGGAAGTGATTTGCAAGCCTGATGAAGTGCTACTTAGAGAGAAACCCCTGGCTTCTATCCTGATCTTGCCCAAAGCCTCTGTGCATAGCATGGTGGGCAAGGTGTTTCCAGGAGGCTGAGCAGAGAGCAGGGTCTGAATAATTTTCAAGGCCAAGGAGGGAAAAATTTCAGATCTGTATGCCCTTGATGAGTGAACTCAACCCTGTGTGATTTGAATTTGAGTTCTTGGTGAGGCCAGAAATAATTTTCTCTTAGAATATCAGCCAGAGATCACGTGAAATTGGGAATGATGGGTTAGAGCCCACCTCCGTCCATGTGAGCTCTGAGGAGTGCACCTGTGGTGCAGCACATCTCCTGACCTCGACCTCCTGACCTGGACTGCAAGCCCTGAACACCCTTCCTCAGTGAAATTCCAGCAGGGAACAGCTTCTGCTTTGTCTCTTGGTGACAGGCTTCTAGGAAAACTGGGTGCTAAACTTGAGCAGCCCTGCAAATGCGCTCCCCAGCAGCCCAGCCTGGCTGCAGCAACTTCTCCCTGCACAGAGGAAAGTTGCAGGATTTATCAGTGTGGTTTCACCGTGTCCCATTGTTCTTCCCACGTACAACAGAGTAATTACAACCTCACACAAAAATTGAACAGACCAGAGCTTTTGTCCTTATCTCTTCCTGCCTCCCTGTTGTTTCTCTTCCTACTCAATTGTGTTTGAAAAAGGGCCTTCCTTTAAACATTTCAAAAGCCTCCCCATCTTCTCCCTGAATTTTTTTAAAACATTATTTTATGAGAATCACCACAAATAATGTTGGTGGGTTTTTTACCCCCTGAAAGATACTCAGATTCAAAAAGAGAGGTCCATTCTGAAAAAATGAAAAAAATAAACCCTCTAGTGTTTGAAATTTCTGTTCAAATCTGCTTTTAGTGCCTGCAGTTCTCTCCCAAGTCAGGACAATGTTTACCCCTGAGACAGCAATTAAAGATGGAAACTTTAAGTGGAATTAAATTTAGTTCTCAGGAGAAGTCTGACTCTCTGAGTAATTCCCCATACTACTGGACAAGTGATTTCACAAACACCATTATTCTGGGTTGTTTTTCACAGTGATTGTATGTCTTTTTGCTAAAGTTACCATAGTGTTGCTCATTCAACATTCATTGTTTTCATCTCTCTAAGAACCACTTCTCTCTGTCAAACATCCAGTCACTGCAGGGAGGGGGTTGGGGAAAGTTTTACTGAGTGCTGTGCAAAGCAGGATGGAAACACATCTCCAAAAAACACCTTTACAGCAGAGGATCTGAAAACACTTCTGGGTAGCTCAGCCACTTTATAAACAGAAAAATAAGAGGCCACTATTGTTGTGGTCTAACCCCAGGCAGCAACTAGTACCAAAGTGGCTTTTTCTCTCTCATCCTCCACCAAATGCATCATCAAATGCTGGGCACTGCACACCCAATGTGCAATTATTTGTTTGGATCCCAAAGAAACCCAAGCTGTTTGAGATGCAATGTCCACAGATGTCAGAGGGAAGTAAAAAAAAGGAAAAGAAAATCCCTCCCTCATAGATGGTGAGATCCTGCCAAGGAGCTTGTGGCAGCACTAATTCAGTGCAGGTGTTCCCATACAGCCAAGCAGGGATGCTGTGACAGGATGCACAACTCAGAGTCTGCCCAGTGCTCTGTAGATGGATCCAGGCTGCTCCTTTTTCACTTATTTCAGCCTCTGTCCAGGCAATGACACCGATTTCCTCCCTGTAGACTTCAGAATAGTCTATGGTCTATCATTCCTCCTCAACCCTTAACGTATTCCTTCTTAAAGCCTAGTCTAAAATTATAAGGTCAGAGTTTTTACAAGAAACACTGCAGTTTCTGAGTTTTCTTTTGTTCCTTTTCACCGCTGCACTTCTTTAAATTGTGCATACAGTAAATATAAATGTCATCTTCTAGGCTTCAAGCAGAGACAAAGCTTAGTGCAGAGTATTTGGGCTTGCTTTCAGTTGAGTGGGCTAAAGAAAAAGCAATCAGCATCTATATCTGACTACTGCTCCTAAGCAAAAGCAAGCCTTTTAGGGGCTTCAGAGTTGTTAGGTAAAAGACAAGAGGTTTTCTGTGTTCTCTGGTTCTGCACACATCTACGTTTTCAGAAATCGAAATATCAAAATTCCTTACATGAATTCTCACCTGTCTAAAATCAGCAGCTTGAGATTCAGCTGCTGGACAGACAGTAACACAATTTTTGTCTGCAAACACAGCTCTCTGCTTTCCAGAGACAAGGAGACTGTGTGAGCTCAATAGCTATCCGGAGTTTTAGATGTTTATTCAGAAAGGTGCCTTTGAAATTCATCAGCTGCTATTTAGGATATGAGAGAGACTCCTGCTCTGTAAATTATGATGCCATACAGACAGACTTAAAAGCTTTCTTAAAAATCAAATACCAGAAACTTAGAAACATCATGAGGGAAAAGGGAAACCTAGGTGGAAGTATCTTTTACATCTTTAATTGCATCCCCTGCAAGAATTTGTTCCCATAATTAAAGGGCACATGATAATTAGCATGAAGAGGCAAACTACAAATGAAAAGTCAATGGAGTTTTGTTAAAGAAGCATATAAGGTTTTTGCAGATGCAGTTGGAAAGTCCTTTTTTTGAAGCATTTATTACAGAGCTGTAAAAAATAATCCATAAAAGAAAGCAATTTTACCAGGAAAATTATGCCTTAAAAACTGTTTCCCACTTTACAATCCAATGCTTTTCTTTTTTCATAATAAAAATGTTCAGCATCTTTTGGGGTCCATACTTATTTATCCCTTCCAAGAGTTAGGAAAGGTCAGTAGTACTCAGAAGGAGATGGAAATGTCAGCAGTGCCATTCTCAGCAGCCACTACACATTTGAATAAGTAATAATTTTTGATACCTCATCATAGAGACAAACTGGTATGTGAGCCCCTGCAAATAACCTGGGGGAGATTTTTACAGTCACCAATACCAAAATTCACACACCCATAAAACATCTCAATTTTTGACCACTAAATGTTATTAAAATCAGCCTTTTCCTTTTTTCCAAACAGATGGGGAAATACCAAAATGTTAAGTACCTTCATTTTCACCACGGGGTTCTTTCAAAGGCTTTAAAGTTTTGGGTGACAGCCAGATTTTCAGTTGGGTTTTTGTGCCTGTGTTCAGGCCTGGCAGCTCTGAAGGCATGAGAAAGGAGTTACCTTTAGCTTGCCCTGCTTGCATCTCTGCTGCTTGCTTAGTAGACTTTGCTCAAAGCAGGTTAATGTTCAATGCACAGCAGGTTCCAAAACCAAAGCTTGATTTTGACTTTTGTTTTTTTTGAAGGTTGTCATTCGTCCAAGGACTTATTCCATCTCTCTGTTTACCCACCACAGGACATTTTAAAATCAAAGTCCCAGGCACTATTTCTAGAATTCAGAGGAGTTACTTCAATCAACCATTTTGTTTTCCTGCAGTGACAATTGGGATTTATCTAATTGCTAAATAAGGCTTTGCTCGTGCGAATTTGCATGGGGAGTCATCCAAGAAAAACAGGAGGCAGTGGGACTTGCATCAGAAGGCAGGTGTATTTTTGGGTAGCTCTCCCTTAGCATCTCGCCCTCACCATTACACTTGTCTAAACTTTTCAGGCTCTGAAGACTTTGGCCTGGGCCCTGGATCAAGCCTTCTGTGATGGAAATTAAGGCAGGCAGGGGTCTGTCTGTGGTAAAGAGAGAGGGGAACACAGTGTGGAGGAGGCTGTTGGTGTGTGTATATAGGGTGGAGATATATATATGTGCATGTATAAATATATAAGGGTGTGTATACGCCCTTTCCTTCTTGCCTCTGAAGTTAGAGATACGTAATGCCCCCTTTCCTTTCCCTATGCAAATGTGATTCCATGCAGACAGGTTCCCTGGCATCCTGCTGGAACCACAGAACAGAATCCTGGAATCATAGAATGTCATGGCTTGGAAGGGACCTTAAAGAACATCTAGTCCCAACACCCAAATCCGTGCAGGTTTTGTTGCATGTGCTTTCTGTTACTTGCCAAAGCCACCTGTGCCCCCAGCAAGCATTTGTGACCTTCAGTAGTCTCTAAGAAGTATGCATAGAAGCTAATAACTGGATTTTGGGAAGACAGGACTGTGTCTCAAACTTATCTTTAAGGGGTAGGCTCATTTGTCAAGAAAGGGAGGAAATAACCAGTGCAAAGTGCTCTCCACAGTGTGTCAGGAGTTAGAAATGGAAAACTATTAATGCAAGTGTGTGGCCTGGAGGAATAAATATATTATATGAGCTCCTAAAGTATGATTTAAACTTTAACTTCTAACTTGGAAGGGGGAGAAGGGAGTTTATATTGCTTATGTTGCTTCAAGGTATTCATCTGATAATGATAAGTATTTCTCTTTCGGTGTCATTGTAGTGAAGAATAACAGGAAGTTTCTTCACCTGGGATAAGAAGGGACTTGATACTTCACATTTTAATATCTCTGCACTTATGAAATATGTTACAACTTGGGATGCTTCTCCCGAGAAGCTCTAGAAAGCAGCAGGATTGCTTTCAAAGGCAGGATGAGAGTCAAAAGTACCAGTATTAAAATAGCAATCTGTGTAAGCTGTTTTACAACTTCAGAGTTATGCAAAGCCGTAACTTCCCCTGGCCTCATGCCCCAGACCGCCTGTCCGTAAAGCACTGCAAGCCTGCCTTGACACATTTTATAGGACACTTCAGCTTGCAGGGGAATCAAGGAGTTGTTAAAATGCTCCTGCAATCCTGTGCTCTGTCCTCTGCCTGTGGACAAGCAGAGGGGCAGGCTGAGCTGTGTGTGCACAGCGAGAAGTCCTGCGGGCTGTGCTCCGTGGGCTTGTACCGTGAGCGAGGGACAGCCAGCTGTGGTGATGTGTAGGGTACAGTGCCCGTGGGCTCCCACTGCCTGGGAGGCAGCTGCCCAGGT
The DNA here is from genome assembly GCF_001522545.3 of Parus major. Classification (NCBI taxonomy): domain Eukaryota; kingdom Metazoa; phylum Chordata; class Aves; order Passeriformes; family Paridae; genus Parus; species Parus major. The sequence goes on along the minus strand of NC_031775.1, from coordinate 6,656,252 downwards.
CATTATTACAGATCTTTCTGGAACTGCTGCACTGTCTGCTACATTTTCTAATCATAAGTAGCAATAGTTGTATTATAACCATGATACCTTCAGCTTGGAAAGTGTGCTTGTTTAAGATGAGGTAATCAGGTTTAGAGGCAAAAATGGGACCTAAATCCTAATTCTTGTGAGTAACAATGAATAGCTGATGCCGCACATGCTGCGCAGTTTGCAGTATCTTAATTCTGAGCCTAAATCAGGACTCATTCAAATATCTGTAATTTTATGCATACAAAACCCTCCCAGGAGGATCCCACGGGTGCAGAACCCTGAAGCTGTGCAGGAGACAGGCAGCAAACCGTGCTGAGAGCCATCATGTGCAGGCACTTCCCTGGAGACACCTTGTCCTGCCCCCCATCCTCAGGGGTCTGCAGGTGGGAACCTCCCACAGCACTTCTGCGCTTTTATGTCTGATCCCAGATGGATCCCACATTACACGAGGAGGAGGGAAAATGGAAAACTAATGAGCAGAGGATCTCAAAAGCAAACTGCTTTTTATCTATAAAGGGCTTGATCCGCATTGCACTGACATGTTTCTTGCAATGCAAAGGAGGAGCTGATGTGTGAATTAGAGCAATTTATGCACATTTAAAGAACTTTACGATGCTGTAATTAGATGGGCATCTCTACAGAAAGTACATGTCAGCAGCCTAAATAGAAGAGATGAGAAAACTGTTTTTATGTTGCTCTCTCTGTGTCACTTTTAGGTCCAGTGCACTGTCCAGCTAAATGCTTCTTTGGTTTTTGTCCCTGTAAGACGTTCTTCATCCCACCAAGATGGCCTTTTAATTTTTATTTTGAGGTGTTTGTGTGCACTGGAATAATGCCACTCTATATATAGAATGCTTTTTTCTTTGATTTTAAAATAATTTTATGCTTTTAATGAAATAGTTTTAGAATAGTTTCTTGCTTTCAAAAGCGCAAAATACAGCTGCTACTAGAATCTGATTAATGCTTGTTATTTCATGATAACTGTAATTAAATCCAGCTAATTACTGCAATATTTATGGAAAACAAGGAACAAAAGCAGTATTTCAACACTTATGCTGCAGAGTATGGGGGCACAGGAGTGATCTGAAAAAAGCTGTAGGGCAGAGTGGTGACTCTGGGGAGACCTCAGGGAGCCCAGACCTTCCCTTTGCATCCCACTGGGTGATGTGGAGCCAGCACATGCACACCCCTCCCTCAAAACATCTTCTTCTTGCTTGCATTTCTCTTCTTTGCTATGAAGGATGTGTCAGCAGAGCAAATCAGTCTCCGGACTGTGTCACAGAAAGGTTTGCTTTGAACTGTGCCTCAGCTTCAGCTCTGTGGAGATGTCCCTCTGACTGGACAGCACCAGCAGGATTTACAGCCACCTTTGTCTGCCTTCAGTCTAAGATTTAAGGGAAGAACAGGAAACATCATTTCCCTGGAAACTCCTCTCTGGTGACAGCTTCTGAAATACCAAGCTCTGACAGATGGATGTGATGGCAGTTCATGGATATGTTAGTGGTTACAGCAGGGCCATTGCTCTCAGCTCATCACACAGACCTAAAGCAATGACAAAAATGTCTCCAGAACTGATTGTGGGGTTTTTTTGGTTTGGCTGTTGTTTTGGTTTTTTTCCAATGTAGCTCTACCTGTCCAAAATGATCACAGGAATTGCTGCAACCAGCTTTCCAAATCATTGCCTAAACCCACCTACCTGTCCTCATGACAACTGTTCTGCTAAAACTTTTTCCACTTTATATGCCCCCCCAAATGGTGGCATGGTCTGCACAATGGCAGACAGGTAGTCCCCAGCTAATGTGGCTGGAGGAGCACAGCCTGGGGGAGGCTGACTGCAGGCAGGTGGACAAAAGCGCTTGGACATCACAAGTGACTCAACCCTGGTCCTGCTGGCAGTGTTTGTTGGACTGAACACCAAGCACAAAACTGCCTATCTTGAGCAACAGGTCTGCTGCTCAGAGAACAAATACTGCAACAGACTATTAGAGCAGGACAACAGAGCACTAACTTTACAATTTGGATAAATTTAAACAGTGCCCTCTGCTCCACTGTAAGCAGCTGTGCCACCACACACCACCACATTTCCCAAGCTCAGAGCTCCAGGGTGTGATTTGTGAGCAAGCCTTTGACCTGGTCTCACCCAAAATACAATTTTTGTCTGTTCTATGAATGGTGGATGCAGCTTGAGGCACAAGCCGGAGAGATGCTTATCCTAAAATCAAGGGTGTGCTCATAGGCACACAGAGGAACAGCACATCCTGCTGGTTTCATGCTGGGGGAATATCTTGTCCTGCAGCAGCAGAGATGCCAGGGAGTGTGGTACTTGTGTTTCAGTAAGAGGGAATGGAGGACACACAGTGCAAAGAGAAAGCCTGGATTGTCACCGTCTGCCTGCCGCCAGTTCTTTCTCCGTGCTTCAGAGGAGATGGCTCAGTGCTTCAAATGCATCTTCAGCCTTGGGACATCTTGGATAACTTTGAGTCTTGCAGTAGATTTGTGGTACCAGTTGTCCTGGTTGGTGCAGCAGTTGATGTAGTATGGGGATTAAACACTAACAACATTTCACTAGGCAATTTCCTTATTGACAGAAACATCCTTTCTAGAGGAGAAAAAAATAACCCTACCACCAAATATTTTTGATAAATGTGACAGGATTAGAATAGAATATTTCAATTCTTAGTTTCAGTACAAGATGCTTTTTTTCAGTGCCCTACTTTTTTAGCCTTTTTTCTAATGTTATTTTGTGTGGCTAAGAGACAAGAGCTTTCTTGTCTTCCTCAAGTTATTTAGAGCTTTTCATTGACTAATGCCTTTTGTCACAAGTGACAGTGAAGGACCTGCTTGGTAATAGAGATCAATGGAGATGAAGGTGACATTTCAGAGCAGAGTTTTAAAACTAATGCTTTGCTATTTGTCTGACCAGGGCACCTAGGAACACTGTCTCTCAGTCTGAGCACCACAGCACTCACTGCAACTTCTGTCCCTGCCCTCCTAAAAATGCATTATTTCCTGTTTCTTTCACTCTCCTCCAACCCAGCTTTTCACATTTCTTGCCTATTTTAGAAAACTCTTTGTCAGTCTCCGGTCCCATGAAATTTTTATCAACAGACTTCTCACTCTCTCAGTACCTGTTGGCTGAAGTCGGGCTTTGTCAGCAAGTGATGGGTGACCTGTTTCCCCTGGGGAGCTGCACCCTGTGGTTTTTGCAGGGACAGAGCCTTTAGTGCTGGGGAGGTCCAAGGGCATGAAGGGTGTTACTTCCTTACTCCCTACTGAGAAAAGTGTGGTGTTGGCACTGAGCAAGTTAAGGAAGTGTGATTTCATGCTTTAGCTCTCTCTCTCCAATTCCAAATGCGCTAGATGCGTGTGAGAAGTGCTAAAGTGGCAGACAGTGGGGAACTTAAAGCCTCTTTCTGCTTGGAGAAGTACAGTAGGAGCTAATGGTCACCCTACATTATATACTGGAGTGATCAGCTTTGTGTGTCCAGTTCAATTCCAGAAAGCATTTAGAATTTAGTCCACACCTTCTTTGCCAAGAAATCCAGGCAGCTTTCAATCCTGCAGTGATCTGAGACCACCATACACTCACTCAAACATGTTTCGAAGTAGTGGTCACATTAAAGCCCTACTAATGTTGACTGGGTTTGAGTGAATATTTACCACTTTGATTCCAACTGCTCCTCTCTCCCTACTTCTCTCTCCCTGTAAGCTTTGCCACCTGCATCCAGAAATACTGGCTTTCCTGGCCTGTTTGCTTGACATCCTCCCCACTTAAATCTAGAATAAGAAGGTCAATTTAGATAAAGCCTAATGCAATTACGTCTCAAACACAATCTCACTAACTTCTGTACATAAATGAAATGAAAACACATTAATAATCTCGCATGCATCCTGCCTGGCTGTCTCTCCCAGTGTCATGGCAATGCATTTAGTACAGACCAAGTAAGAGAAAGACAGATTGCTTTCCCAGAATTCGCTCAGTTAATGGAGAAAAATCCACCCTGATCTAAGCTGGCTCTAGCAGTTTCTCAGAAATATTAATGTCTCAAGCTCTCATGGCCTTAATAAAGTAAAATAAAATCTATTTCAATAGAAAACAAATTCCCCATTTCTTTTCTCCTGGCACTTGGTGCAGCTGATAGCTACAGTGTTGGTTTCAAGCAGAGCATGCTGAGCTAATTATATTTCTTCTAAACATTGTTGATTTCTTGATTGCTAATGTGGTATTTGAGAGTCAGTGATTCTTAAATGTCAGCTTAAGAATCCATCTTTACCATTCTGAAACCCCTAAATGCAGATCTTGTTTAACCAATATTCCCAGTAAAGAATTACTCTACTGCTTGTCTGGCAAGTGAGACAAATAAAAATTTCCAAAGGCTGTATGTTTTTTTCTGCACCACATTTAATTGGTGGGAGCATGGAGGCACAGAAACATTTTCATTAATGCTTCATTATTAATCAGTAAAAGATGGATGTAACACTTGAGGGAAGCACTGACTGGTGAATTCCCTAATCAATTTACTGTAGCTTCCTTTGCCCTATTAAGGGTGAATGTTGTAACAGCACACTGTGAATATGCTCCTCCCTTAATGTGCTCTTTATGAAAAAGGAAAAAAATCCCTGTAACTGAATAAATCTAAACTGCTTGGTAAACAAACACAAATGATATTATTTTTCTTGATATTTCTAGGGTTCTGGTGGGCACAGCATTCTTACAGTTTTGGGATGATGAGTCATATAAATATTGCCTCTGTATTTTTGGTAAGTTTCTCTTTTTATTTATTTTGCTTGTGTAAGACTTTATATGTTATTTCTTTTTACATGTTACAGTATTGCAACATAACAGTAACTAAGCCTGGGTTTTGACTGGGGTACAGATATACTCAGATGTCCTGTAGAGAGGTTCTCCCATCATGAATCCTCCCAGGAGGAGAGCTTTCCTAAACTGAGGCAGGCAGCTGAGCAGAGTGCAAGGTCTCGAGCCCAATAGCTGGGACTGTGAGGTTCAAAGCCATATTTCTGTGGGAAAAATGGAGAGAGTGGAGACCGGTCCCCGATGGCTGGCATCAAAGAACTTAAAAAAAGGTTTGAAATTTGACTACGCAAATTCTTATCCAGTCCTTGCTAGAAATCTTCCTATCTGGGAGTCTGCAAAGATTAGCTGTGGGAGCAATACGTGAGTTCAGTTGCTCTTGCATGCAGAACTCTTGATTTTTGGGAACTTTTCAGAAAATACCCTAATTATGTAAAGAAATCCTTTCCATTAGCACTACCAGCAGTAATGCAGAGACTAAGGAACCCTGGCTTTTTTCTTTACTGCCTTTATTGAATCAAGACCTCTAGGCAATAACAGACTGATGGGATGTGATGGATGGAGCTGTCATCAGACTGAGAACCACAGGAGTGTTACTCCTTGGGTCCTGATGTGTGCCTGATCCCGCTGCTCCTCCCTCGGTTACCCAGCAGCAGCGCAGCTCTGCAGTCTGGGATCAGCCACAGTCTGCTGGGGCCAGGCAGGCTGAGCTCTGCCTTGTCAGCAACCCAAGGCCCGAGTTCGGGTTCTCCTGGAATCACCAGAGACCAATACAGATCTCCAGCACCTGGAACGCTGAACACTTCTGTCCCAGTTTATCTCTGTCCAGGGTCCTGAAACCTTGAACTTGTCAGCTGGTTGAACTGAACCTCTCAAACACTGCTGTCCTCCTGATGTGCTTGGTGCTGCACCTCCTCCTCCTGTGCATCTCTGCTTGAGTGCTGTCCAACTTGCTCTATTTTTTTCTCAGCTGATGCCTGTGAGCTAATTAGTTTCCTTGTTCATTCCAAGACATGGGGGAAGTATCCCATTATCCTCTTGCTCAGTCAAGTAATATTCAGACATAACATTGCAGATCTGGAACCACTTTTAGGACCTTGGATCTAAATCTGCTAAATCTAAAGTTTTTCTGCTTTTCAGAGCAGAAAAACTGAGGAAGGTAGTTAAATTGAAGTTATGGCACAGTATATTCTCACCCAACATGGAATAACATTGACTGAATGAAAAGAAAGTAGCAGATCTTTTTTGCTTAGTTTTCTCTCTCATAGGATTTACTTCCTCAGCAGTGCAAATCAAATCAGATACATCCATGAGACCATTTACTGCTTCCAACTCAAACTGGAAGGGCAGCAGGCAAGAACTGGAATATTTATTCTCTGTTTAACTCTCAGGAGCACATCACAAACCTGGGTCCTGTCACTATTGAAAAAGCAAGTAATTAGATAATGACACATTAGTAATGACATCACACACAGCTTTTTATTATGATATCTATGATAAAATATGCATGCTAAACAGAATTCTTATAGACCTATGAGTCTAACTCCCTACGCTTTAATTTGGTCACAGGGAAACCTTAAGCATTTTTAACATGATTTCAAAAATGCTTTAAACAAACCCCATGATAGGGCAAGAGCTTTTGGAGAGAGATGAAATTTTGCTTTGGCATTAAAGGAAATGTTTGATAAAGCACTTACTATGGTGTAAAACGTAAGTACAGTTTCAAGCTACAATGTCTGAGTTCTTTTTTTGTTTCAGCCTTTCCCTCCCTCTCCCTCTTCACCTTTGTGCCAGGTCATCAGCTCCTTCCTTTCACTCCAGTTCCTCCACTACATTTTAATATTTTCCACTGGCTGAAGAGGGATCAAGCCTCTGTGTTGTTATTTTGATGCTTCACCAGACATTACCCTCCCAGGTTTCTTAGTCAGCAAAGTCCCAGACTGCTGACCTTGAGCATCCTCCCATTCCTGTATCCCAAGAAGTTCTGGACTCTGGGACTATGCTGAAGCTAGCAAATGAGTGCAGCCCAAAGGGGCAGGTCTGAAGATGATAGGAGCTGGCATGCAGCTGGTAGTTGAAATCCACCCTGTGCACATTTTAGGAGATTTTGCTTTGGGCAGCTTCTAGCCTGGTCCTGTGGGGAGCAAGCAGAGCACACCTTTCAGTTTAACTTCATCTGAAGGGGGCCCAGTTTGCATGCCCTGCTCGCTGCTGGAAACCAAACCACAGGGATTTGCAGAGGTGCAAGGACAGTATGAACTGGAATGCTAACACAGGTTTCCTCTTTCCTGGCTTTGCATTTCACTCTCAGTACTTTCCACTGTCTCTTTGTCTGATCAAGGAACACTTTCTGTCTCCCAGGACCCATTTGAACTTAATGAGTGTCTCCCTTCCAGACATGAACTTTCCTGACTTACCCTTCTCCTTCTTCTCACTGTTCAAATTCCAGCAGGAAGAGGAGAGGATGCTCTTCCAGCTTGGCACTAGCCAGGAAAGTCCCATAGACCCAGCTCCGGAGCACTTGCCAGCATACAGGTATTATTTTCTCAGGCACAAGTCTAGGCACAGGATTTTTTGTATTGCTATTCCTTCTTCAAAATCATGAAGCATATCAAATCTCTTGATAAAGCAGTTCTTAAAAAAAACAGTTATAAGGAATAAATTTCTTTCCTTAATCTTAAATTTAGCCTGATTTTTAAATAATTGTTTTTCAATTTAGCCTAAATAAGGGAAAGTTTATCTTTGTCTCTAGTTCAGCCATAAAATGAGCCCTGGATGTACAAACTTATCATAGGAAATAACAGATGTCCCTACAATTAAGTATTACTACTCTTTTCCTTGTGCTGTTGCACCCTAGGAATACTCCAAGTGTCATAGCTCTAGCATTGAGCATATTTTTATTAACATTTATGCAGCAATATAAATACATGGGTTTGTTTGGGGTTTTTTCCCCAACAAGTCAACACATACAACTTTTCTCAGTTGTAAGTCTGCCAAAAGTCCTCAGGAGACCTGGACTCACGAGGCTTTGAATCAAAGGTGCTTACAGTAGAAGCTTCTTCATGAACATTACCTGAGTGACCTGCTCTACTGATGTCTGTGAAATTACGTGTACAAAGGGGAATATTGGAATGGTTTCACACAATGACAATCATCATGGGCCTCTGTATGAAGCACCTTTTCTATCAGCTTCCTTTTCTTGCAGGCCCTCCTGTGAGGGCATTCTTCTAGCACAGATCCAAATAGATCTTTTACATTTACAAAATCTCAGGTACCCATCTGGGATGTAAACAGCAAGAGATGAAGGGTGTCATAGCTACATGAAAATACAGAAAAAGGCATAAAACATTTACATGCAACAAGAAGAACCAAAGATCTTTGGGAATTACATCTTAAGTGAAAGTTACAGCATCATCATCCTTTGTGGGTGATAGTCATATTCTGTTATTTTGCTTTTTGGAACATCTGTTGACATATTTTGATATATGCCATGTAACAATTCTCTTTGTTTCCTGGCCACATACCGTACATGTGTGCTGTACTGGGAAACAAAGCTCTCAAACCTTGAAAAGAAATTTCACTTTCTTTCAATTCTTTTTGTGGGAATGGAAGATTCATATGCATTGCATATTGTCTGAACAGCCATTGAATAAAATTCACCAAGTGGCACCACTATGTATAACCTCTATGTATTCTATTCAATTGGCCTGCCCATATTGGAAGAAAATGAAGGGACAAGTAAAAGGCAAAAGCCTTAGCTGGAACCTCCATCTAAATGATGACTTTGTCATGAAAAAGAATTTTCTGAATCATCACTTTCAAACAGAGATACAGACGTGAGACAGGGGTACAAACCTCTGAGTTAAGTAGCGTCTAACTCTGTGTAAACCAGAAACCAATTAGAAATATTATAATCATCAAACAAAGCCTTAAAAAAACATCAAAACCATTTGTTGCTCTATATATTTTTCCATTATAAATGCTGTCCCATAGCAATTCTCCAGGACAAAATCTGTGCCTCTATACTCTAGTGAAAAGCTATTAGGAATATGTGAAATAAATATGGAAAGTTACAGGTGTCCAAGCTGCCTGTTCCCTTGCTATCCCTGCTGGGCCCAGGCTCTCTGCCTCTCCACTGATGTTTTCCTCTGCACACTCATATAGAAAATCAAGCAGAACTTAGGTCTAAAGTACATTCATTAGTGTTAAATTGGATTATTTAAACTGTTAGCCTAACGTACTTTATTTGGCATTTGTATTTTCCTAAGAGCATGGGTTTGGTTTAATTTGTTTCATTTCCTCCTGTAACCAGCTGTCTGTAATTGCAATACTTTTATGGTGACTTAGATAAATATTGCTAAATTATGGAGATTTTGTAAAAGCCAAACAGGTAATACCATTAACCTCAGCAGTCAAAACTAATCCTATTAAATTTCCAGTCAAATTGCCTTGTAATGAATGTGCAGTGAAACTTAAAAAAATTAACCATTTCACTGCAGATCAGTAAACCATGTACTGAATATTTTACTTCACCTGTTGTTGTAACAGCCTGTCACCACAGAGCTGTGAGCAGCCAGTGGATGGTGACACAGGGATTTTCTGTATCACTGTATTCTGAGGGCCACCTTGAGAACACTGGTGTTTTTCTACACCAGAATTGATGCAAATAGACAGCCACATTCACACTGCTTCTCTGGCCACATGAATGGCTTTTCCAAAAGCCTTGAAAGCTGATAGAAGACTAATTTTTTTTTGGCTCTTTTATTAGCCTCAATGGACAAATGTCTTCCTACATTTTGTATCTTTTCCATTCTGAAAAATCCAGTATTTTGATCACAATATACCTGCTTTTCTCATGGCTCTGTAAAGCTGTTGGATTAGGAAATGGAATCAGCACAAAGAATTTCCATGTGGATATTTCTATTAATAGCTTTGCATTTTTATTACAGCAGGATAACTCCTAAAGCCTCAGAGATATTGATGGGCTGAAGGGCTGAAGGAGAAGTTGGTTGGCAATTTCTGCTTTGCAGGGGTTTTCTAGGGGCTGAGCTCTGGCTGATTAATCCTGGATTGTGGGAGCTCCACTGCACAATGGCTGATCCAGCTGGTGCCTGCCAGAGCCTCTGAATGATACAATTCCCTGCAATCTGGCAAGTTTTGTTTCCTTAGATCTCTCTTAGGGCAGTAAGATCTCTTAACATAATTGGGAAGAACCACAGCTGATGTTCATAATGGGCAATTGTCACTCCAAAGCCTCTGGGCCCCTGGATGATAGCTCAATACATCAAATGACCTTCATCTCTGGATGAAAAATGTGAAATAATTAGCCTGAAGGAGCAGCATGTCTGAAAAATGTTCCAAATGCTCCAAATTCCCAAACCTGGCTACTACTGCCTCCTTTTACCAGGAGACCACTCCTGGATATTTCACAGTTTATGTCTGTGAGAAGCTTTTGGATCTGGGTCTGGGCCCTAGTGTGAACTTCCAACATCCACCCCCCTTACCCAGTGAACTCTGCACTCCTCCTCACCCCAGGGCACCCTCCTGCACAAACAGCTGATAAGGAGGCTCAGAATTCAGGCAGCTGCTCCTGCTCTCTTCAGCCTTTTCTTCACCCTGTTCCTAGCAAGAAGCAGCTCAGCCCAGAGCTTTAGCAGCACTGTGTACATCACCAGCACCTCTGGAAAAAAACAGGAGAGGGGAAAATACCTGGAAAATTCGATGCATTGGGAAAGGGAGTAAGAGAACTGCCAACAAGGAAATAAATGTACAAGAGAGGAGATGGAGAAAGAGGAATGAAAGCTTGAGAGAAAATAAAAACAGATATAAAGAAAAAAATAGAGAGGGAAAACCAAAAACAAACACAAACAAACAACAAACAAACAAACAAACAAAAGCTAAGAAAAGGAGAAATGGAAACACAGGCTGAGGAGGGGTATGAGCCACCCAGGAATTTTTCTATTACACTACTAAGGGAATTTAACAGAGAGATAAACATGGGGAATGCTGACTCAGGACTCTCCTCCTCTAAGCTGTTTGTGCCACAGATAATCAATGCCCAGCTTGCTTCTTACAATCTTTTCTAACCAATACAGTTTTCTTTTTGCCTGAATTGTATCTCCATTTGACATATGTTCTATTATTATTCTTGTGGTAAGTACTGTAAGTTGAAGACAGTGCTGTGCTTTCCTGGAGTGTGATTTTTATCCCTCTCTGATTCCTGTACAATATGCCAAACTGTAGCTGCTATTACTAGTGGAGAAATGTGGCTTTTGGTTAACTGATGGAAGCAGAGCAGCAAAATCTGCCTGACTGTTGTACATGTAGAATGAGCACACAAGGCCTCTGAAACACCTCTCTGGGATGGGAGTACAAGAGAGAACGAGCATAGTTTCAATCCACTTAAGTAGATTGTACTGTACTTTCAAAGTACAGTGCTATCCATTTAAAGAATACCCACCAGCCTATTAAAGAAATCCTTTATTTTAGTACACAGGGCAAAATATAAAAAACTGCACGAAACTCTCTTTTCACAAGCTACAAATCCTGTGCAGTATCTCTGCATTCTACAGCTTCCATCATGCTCAAAATGCTGTTGGATCCCAGCCTCTGTGTAATCATTAACCAGCATCCAACTTATTTTACCATGCTGGAAAAAAAATTAAATTCAGGATTTATTTTATCCATAGAGCAGCTCCATGAAATGTCACTCATCCTAGAAATCTTCATGTACTTAACATGCACAGTTCTTCAGTTTTTTGAGGGCTATTGAACATGACTGAATAAGGAACTGATGAACCTCTGCACCTAAGAAACACATTTGTTTATAACACGCAAATATAACGGAGAGGAGACAGAAAGAACTTCTTTCTCAAAGTGCTAAATGGTCAGCTGGCAAAAATAACTATATTTTCACTGCCTTCTGTTTTTCATAAAAGTTCATATTAAGTTTCATAAAGGTTCATCGGTTTCATAAAGAATCTTACCTTTGGGTTTATTTCAAGAATGACAGAAGCTTTTTGGTTTAATGATTTTTCTGTTTCAGTTAATTTAGTCTTAACAAACTTATTGGCCATTGCATTCCTCATTGCATGCACAGAATATGTGTACTTCTCACAGATTTATGAGTATTTTGAAACTCACACATTTAAACAAGAAAATAAAATCTGTCTGTTATCTGTCTAATGCCATAGGAACTGTCAGTGCCTTAATTAAATCTTAGTTCTGATATAACTCTGAAAAAGCGTAAGGGCCTGGTTTCCTGTAGGAGCTCTCTGCAGCTGCGAGCTGACCCAGGGAAGTGCTCAGCACCAGAAAGGGACAGCACTGTCTTCACTGGGGCTGGCCTCAGCTCAGGTGCTGCCTGCTCTGTGCTGGTTTTGCTCTCACTACAGCTGCCAGGGTCCCTGCCTGACCTGAAGCTTCCCCTTGCTCCAAGCCCCAAGCAAACCTCCAGGCAGACGTGCCTAACCTAAAGAGACAAGGTTGGGAAGAATTGCCACTACACACTTGAAAATACAGAGTGGGGGAAAGTAAATCTGCTGTTTAAGGTATTATTTGACTCCTAGTTTTACCTGAGGTGATATATGAAGTCTAGGGCAGAGCAGAGAGATGAACCTTAACCTTCCATTCAAGTGCATTTAACCATAAAACTGTCATTTGTCATGGCATGCATGATGAATGCACAAACACAATTGCTTTCCACATTGTTCCTTGTGGAGGATTTTACAGCCATGACACTGCACAGGAATCAACTGGCTTGATTTAGTTCCCTACATCTGCTGTACAGCCTCCTCAGTGCTGCAAGGAACCAGTCCTGAAGGCAGACATGCCTCTTCTGAGACACCATAAAAATGCACGTTTGTGTTTGGAAAGCTTTGTGGTGGGAGGATGCCAGCTCGATTGAGATAAATAAAGATCTTTAAATGGCTTTCTGAAAGCTGCTCCTGCAAAGTCTTTGCAGTATTCAAAAGCTCTCTTAAGAGAGCATCAACACTGGCTGAAATTAGGAAATTAAATTAAAGGTAGTAAAAAAGGAAAACCTCAAAACAAAACAGATGCCCCATAAGAGACTTGTGCCTCTAAGCTTTGTGGGTTTTAGACAGACTGGATATAACTTATACCAAAGGTCTCAAAATACTTGGTGCCTCATGGGATTAGTAGATTTTTGTCAGTAACTATGTCATAAAATTCCTGTGACGCCTACAACCTTCCTGCCTTTATCCCAATACTGATGTGAACTTCTGAACTTCCTGGAGACAAAAATCTTTCACTCCCTTCACTGGGTCAGTAGCTGGGTTCCTGATGGGTGCCCTCGCTTCTCTTCCATGTCTACTGGTGAGAGGCAGGGTGCTCCAGAGTGGGTTCTTTGAAGGATGCTGCCCATGTTGTGCAGCTGAAGCCCTGCAGCACCCTCCTGGCTGCTGACTGCCCTTGAGAAAGGAGGGAGATGGGTCACTGTCCTGTGCCTTGGCCAGCCTGGCCTTGGGCTGGGCCATCAGTGAGGGGAAGGGACCTGGTGGCTCAGGAGCATGGCCAGGAGAAAGCAGGCCTTGCTTTAGCAGCTCTAAAAGGGTTTGCTTTTTTAGGTTTTGTTGGTTTTTGGTTTTGTTTTTTTGTTTATTTGTTTTCTAGCACATAGATAGGAACCAGGAGCACTGTATTAAAATGTTGGAACTTTCCAAGAAGCCATAATTAAAGGAGCAAACGCCAGTCAGCTCTTCCCTTTACACTGGTACCACATGGTCATTTTGGATTTAATTCTGCTGGTCTATTTTGCTCCAGTGTCCTATCTTTTTTACACCCAACAGTATTTTCTTTCAGATGCTGTAGTTTAACAGCTTACCACTTCACATTATGTGGTATTCAAAGCTTTCTACATGATCTTATTGTAACTTCAAAAAAAGGCGAGTTATTCAGTATGTCAAAGGAAATAGCTTCCATCCAGTGCTGGGGCTGAAGGCAAAGGTTTGTAATCTGTCCTCAACTTTATTAAAAAACATAAGGCATCAGCCTTCATGTAGCTCAAATACATTTCCTTGCGTGGTGACAAACCATGTCTGATACCGTAGAATGAGCTTGATATGAATTTCTATTTGGTGCGCTCAGCCTCCTGAACATTATTTAATTCTCCAGTGCAGTGTGATTGAACACACTGATCATGGAAACTGAATGCTTGCTCAGTCTTGCACTGCTTTGCTTTGCTCTCTCCTGGGGTGTTTTGTTGTGATGTTTTTCCCTTCCCGTGTTAGAGGGTTGAACATTACCTTCCATGAGCAAGGAGATTCAACTCAGACCTGCCCTTGGTCCCAGGATTGCACAGCCCTGCCTTGCCAATAGCTCAGCAAATGTCTCAGCAGCCATGCCATGCTCTCTTTACATACATAAATAGAAATGCAGGAAACCTGGAAGTCTAAATGCAGCTGAGGTTTCTGTTTTGGACTGTCTCCAGGGGCCTTCTGTGGCAGTGGCATGGGGGCTCTTGTGTCGCTGCTTGGTCCAGGGTCTCGCTGACACTCGGTGACATTCCCCCTCTTGGCTCTCAGGGGTAAGTGACTTGCTAGTCTTGATATCATTACATTTTGACTTGGGATATGTGCCTTAAGATTTAGAACAGATACTAAAAAATTAAGAAAATCAGATGATTTTATGTAATTGGGGCAGAAGATGAAGAAGTATGGAGGTTAATAAGGGAAAGAGGTTTTCTGTTCAAACACAAGGCCCTTATTCTCAAGTGAATCCAAGCTATCAGCTTTCCTATAGCAAATCTCCTCCTATGTACATCTATTTCTGGGCTACCTGTGCCTGGTAGCTTTGGTTTAGCAGTTACAGCTGGCCTAGAGGAATGTGGGACCTGGGCAATTTACAGGGTATCAGCGCCTGCATCTCTTTCAGGTGTTGGGACTGGAGAAGCACTTTATTTTACAGGGGATAAAATTCCTGCACTCTCTGTCATGCCTTGTGCAGATTAAAGGAAAGATAAGCTGCCCAATCATCATTATACGCTCAGAAGCATAACTGGAAAAATCCATGCGTATCGGCTCCGTCAGTCTCAAGGAGATCTGCGGAGGAAGCAAATGACCCACAGTAAAAATGGATAATGCCTCACAGAATTGGTACCTGGGAGCCATGTGGCTAAACTAGCAGTAAAAATGACCCATTCTTTTCAACATGAAATTAGTTCTCTCTGGAAGTATAGTAAAGAGATTTTTATGCTGTTTTACCACCTGCTCCTCGTCCCTGGAATCTGTGTATTCAGTTTTGATTTATGAGGGAAAGTGGGGGGAATCAGATGAATTTTGACTGGCATCTATCAAGATCATAGTGGTTTGGGGTTTTTTCTCCCAGGCTATATATTTTCTTAATCTATTTTTGTAAAACACCACAATTTTTACTTCTTGTAGAGCCAGAGAATTTTTGGTTACTTCTCTTCCAATATTTTATCCACTGCTCCTCTGTCAAGCATCAATTTTGCTAAGGAATAAAAGCAAGTTATTTGATATACGGTGGGACTTGCCAGCAGATAATTCGACCATAGGTCAGCTCAACTACAATAATTTCTCTCATATTTATGTTAATAACTTGTATGAATGTGTACAACTGTACCCATGGGTGTATTTAATACTTCCAAAAAATGTTAATTTAACTGCTGTAGCATCAGACATGCTGGGCAGCAGTGAAGTAATTTTGCCATTGCTCTTCAATATGTGAAACAGAGTATGCTGAACCCATTATAAGGTCATTAAAAATTAGAAATAATATTTTGGCAAGTTCTTTTTAAAAAAAATAAAAAAAAAAAAAAAAGAATAAAAAAGTAGTCATCCTCATGGAAAGCCAGGAGCCTCAGTGTACAATTTGCCCTCAAAAATTAGGTCAATGAACTGCACACTTCAGTCACTGAGGAACAATGGCATCAAAGTCTATTTGTTAATGCCTACCAGGAGAAAGAGGTAGAAGGGTTTTGGAGTCAAAGTGTGGCAAATGGAGGCCAAACTCTCCATACAGGGGAGAAAAACTGCAGATATGTGCAGTGTGAGTATATCTTCCTGTTTAGAGCTTAGAAATTACATGTACAGTTTTTAGAGTCCTTACCCTTTCTGGACCCAAACTGCTGGTTAAGAGGGATAAAAATGGAGGTGAAAAAGAAATAAATAGAAATCCCTGTTTCTGTGGATGTAATTACATTAGCTGACATCGAGTTTAATGACTGATATTTTTAGGCAATCTGGGAAATTTGGATATAATTGATATAAAGACTCAATCAGTGGTTAACACTACTGGGTTTTGGAGATAAAATTTGGTGCAGGTTTTTACACAAAACTTTGTGAAAAAATACTATTGATAATTCTGCTGAAATATTTTATTTTTTCTGTAACTTTTATTGTAAAAACTTTTTTTTAATAAACTCACTGTTTGTTACTGAACCTTCCCCTACTGTAGTCTTAATTTAAAGCTTATATTTTCAATTTTCAACTCAAATTGCATGTCAGGGGTAATTATAATTTTTTATATCTTATGAATAGAGATGTTTAATGAATTGGAAGAACAAAGTCTTTATAAAGACTTACTTTTAAATACAAGATCACTGTGTATTTTTCCAAAAACCCCAATTTTTCTCACAGTAATGATGTTTTTCATGTTTCTCATTAAAAACATCCTGATGGGTAAAAATTACTCTCCCAATCAAGAGGTCAGGAAACAGAGAGAAAGAATGAAGAGCTCCTGCCCTGAAGATGCCTCTATAGATACTAAAAATAAAGCAGTCCTCTGGGTATTTTGTGACTAATATCTGCTTTTGAACCTTCTTGTTGAATGTCTTGTCTAACGCCAGATTTAATTTCATTTGAAACTGTAACAAAGGAAGTATTTTTAAGAATTGTTGTTTTTCCTTCCACTTTCCCATATCTAGAGATTGTAGACTGCATGACAGAAGTGGAAGTCCAGGGTGGAAAATACGTAAAATTTATGGAAGTATCTTTTCTGGAGAATAGTGCCTTTTGTGCTACTCTTTTTCTTTTTTTGTTTGTGAAAATTGTGATATAGACAATATATTTAAGGAAAAGCCTTAGCTGGAGAGTATTAATATGAGGGATTTTTGTTTTTAAAAAGAGAAAAGCTTTAAAATTATCCAATTTCAAAATTCTGTCTTTGAACAAGCGTAGAACTCTACCTCTCCCTAGTCTTCCCTCTTTTTACTTTTCTTTTTAATATATGTAACGCCCATATATATGCTGTTCTTTGAAACTCTCTACAGTAAATGTATTTTTCACATTAATCATAAATCAAAATCATTCTGGACACTGAACTTTGCACTGTTCCTCATATACACCTGGAATTACTGTTATTGAATTAGTGTAGAGAGAGATATTTTACTTGAAAAAATGGCAAAATACAAGAGCATTAAACTATACTAAAAAAATAATGAATTCCATTTAGCCTGTTTGTTTAGACAGCTATGTTTCTTACCATGGGTAGAAGACTTCCCAAGGCATGAGTTCCTGCTCAAGAGGTGTGGATTCTGATCCACAGTTCTGGATGTGCTCCAAATGGTACTGTTTGATCAGAGAAACAAGCTATTATTTATAAGGGAGGGCTGAGTGTAGAGAAGTTTCAGGATGAATGAAATATACTCATCGATTTCAGGGGTGTATAGGACCTGAGTAACACCTGAAAGAAAAACAAAAAGAGTTTATACAATAAAACAGAGAAATTTGGATTTTCACATTTATAGCCAAGGACTCCTCCATAGTCTTTGAATAAGCAGTTGGATTTAGTCCTGACACAAGCCCTGGTTGCTGGTTTGCAAAGGTCTTCTCCTTGGGGAAATCATTCCACACTTCAGCATCTCTTCCAGCTGGTTCTGGTCCCACAGTCCCTGTGGTTCATCTGGATCTCTGCTTTTCCAGAGGATCCAATGCACACTGTTTCCCGTGGATGGGTTTTCTGGCTAAGAAACAGGGCATGCAGAACATGCAGCTTGGTTTGACTTGGAGATTCTTGTTCACACAAACCCCTGTTCCAGCTTCCTCAGGCTGGCTGGAATTAGCTAAATATGACCAAAGTCCCACAGATTCATTGCAGGACCTAATTCAAGTTTAATTTACTCCTTTATTGATCTGTATTTGGTGTCGTTATCTTTAAAAGTCAGGTCCCTATTTTGGATATAAAAACTCATCTTTCATAGTTTTTCTACCTTTGCTCCTACTTCTTTATCACCATTTATCTTTATCAGTTTCTGTAGCATTATGTCCACAGCAGTGCACAACAAAGGAACAAATCCAGTCTGTGATAAGCAAGTGAATTCTACTACAGAGGGATGCAGAAATTTATAAAATCATTTGTTCACTCTCAGCATTTCTCACTTTTAATGCTATATTTTTTTGAGATATTGTGTAGCTTTCAGAAACAATGTTTTCTCTATTTTATCTCTGTTTTTTTTTTACCAGATATAATGTACAAGATCCATACTGTACTTATGAGCAGAATGGTAATGCACACAGAAGGAGTTATCATTCTAAAGCTGGATGTCTGTTTGCTCTATCCAATTACCATTAACATTGTGCTGCTTTAAGCATTAATGAACGAGAACTGAAATTTCTAATTGTGATGAGACTTTCTATAAGAGGATAGGTAAATAGTGAAAATTGAAGGGAAAAACAACTGATAGGCAATGTTACATTACACCTGAACTCTCCTAAATGGACTGGTTACTATTATAATTGGGCATGTTATTAGACATCATCGTTTATACAGCCACATGTTCTCTTTTTCTCAAATGAAAGAAAACTACCTCCTTCAATATATGAAGAAAAGACCTGAAGGGCACCTACTCCTCTCCTAATGCTGTTGCTGTGAGTTAAAACCAGCTAAATGTAGCTTCTGTGCTGCCCTGTGCTTCAGGGCCTCAACCAGCTGTGGCTGATGACGAGGGTGCAGTAAAACCCTTACAACAGCTGACAAGGTTGGAGGTTAATTGCATTAATCCTTAAAGGATGGTTGTGACTCCTAAGTGTCCAGTATTGGAGTCCTGCAAAAGATCCTTCAAGACTTCTCACTTTTGTCTCTTCTGGTTTTGTTTTTTTATCTCAGGAGATTGTTGTGGGGTTTGGAGGTTTTATTTTGGTGGAGTGACATTTTCCTCAATCCTTTTGGATCTTGCATCAGTCATGAGGACATTCTGCTGCAGATTCCAGATTATCCATTGAACAAATAAGCACCAGATTTGACAACATCAGGATAAAGAAACACAGCTTAGCAGAAACTTATGCATGATAATTTTCCATAGAAATCCCGGACAGTCAAACAGACTTGAAATTGAATTTTAGAGTACCCAGAAATTAGGTGCCTTGACTCTTTACTATTAATAGATCTATCAGACTTTGAAACATTCAGATGAAGCACCAGTTCTAATTGATAGCTGTGTGCTGGCAGAGTAAGTATTTATTCCAGCTCCTCCACTGGAGACATTGGCAGTCTTTGAGAGAAAAAGGAAAAATTCTATTTTTCAGGGTAGGATTGTGATGGAAGGTGGTGCATGTACAACACAGGGGGACCAGGGCTGCGTATGGCTGACGGCAAGCTGGGACAAAGGTTCAAGCAAGAAGCCTGGGGACAGTTCAGGCTGCATTTTGGGGACTAATACTAAGGCAGAAGCAGGATCTGGTGCTGTGGAATAGGCAGCAAATATCCAGGTTAACTGCTAGGGCAAGCAAATAGGCTTGGTGCTAGGACTGAAAGGAGGGAGATGCACACAGAGCTCAGGGCAAGCAGCAGCATCCCTTCACAGCAGTGTGTGGTGCCAGATCTTGAGCTGCTGTTCAGGAGCACAGCCACAAAGCCAGGGCACAGCACAGCCAGCCCTTCTGCAGCTGCCCTCACTCGTTATGCTTGGAACTTCTAATCAACAGCCACAGGTCCCAAAAGACAAATAACAACACTGTAATGTACATCAGCTGGCAGGTTCCCCAAATAACCTTCTTCACCACAGCTGAGAGGACAGAAGAATGGATTTCAAGGGTGTTTATTGGATGTATTCATGCTTTCCTCTCCTAGAGCAGTCAATACGTGTAGGAAAAAAATCAGTATTTACACACCAGAAAGGCTTTTTGATGCAAAGCAACTGTGGTAATAAGAACTAAGTATCCACCTTTTTTTTTTTTTTTTTTTTTTTTCCTGGATTTTTAAGCTAAAAGTCAAATATTTAAGGCACAGAATGTTGTGTTTGTAATCGTGCAGCCCAGCTGGATGTTTATACCAGCATATACTGGCTACCAAAACCTCATGTGAAGTGACATCCAGACATCAGAATGAATTACCACCTGTGTTCACTGAGCTGATACCTGCCAGAAATGCTGCTGTCCACGTATTAGTTGTCATTTGGGGGAAATTAAGTCTCAAGAGCAGGATCTCAAAGCTCCTCTGGTATTGATACCTCCCAGCTGAAGAGGAATAAAAGAAAAACTAAACTAAAAAGGGAAAAAAAAGGAAACCAAAAGGGAAAAAAATAATCTTTTCTTATTCATGAAGGATCCAAGAAATTGAAAGAGTTAATGGCTGGATCTGCTGTCCTTGGAATTGCTGGAACAACTCATTGTTGGTCCCACTGAGTGGGAGTCAGGTCCTGTGTGACTCATGCAAGATAATGAATGGGCCCAGTACTGCCTACAATTGATTCTTGCACTACTTCCCTTTGCTCCTGGGGTAAAGGGACGGCTCATTTCTGACAAAACTGCCCTACTTCACAGCCTGCTCTCAACCATCCCTGGAAGCCCTGCTTCCCTTAGTTTGCTGCCATGTGCTGCAAATCTAATGATTTACAACACTAAAATTACAGCCTCCATGACTCACATTGCTGGTGCTCTTATATTAGTCTAATCACCAATGCACATTTTACAAAAAGTTGACAAATATGTCAGATTATAGAGGTTCATTTTAGCTTTGGCTATGGATGATTTAATACAGAAGAAAATCAGGTTAGGGAAAGCTCTGAATATGTATTTTCCAGGGGAAAAAAAAAAAGTTTTTCTCGCCTCCTCTCACTGCTTCTCAGTCATCGAGAGAGAAAGAAATGATGAAAATGACACATGAGCTGCTGCAAAGCCTAAAAATAAAACAGCTTTTATTTTATATTTAGAAAGGGAGATAAGTTTGTTCTGTGGCTATTTTTCTTTTTATTATTTTTTTTTTTAATCTTTAAACAAGGAGGTATTTAAAGTAGACACTCACCACATCAAAAGAAGCAAACAAATTTACTGCATTTTATCACTGGTGAGGTGGATAATGGGAAAAGATGTGAAAAGTGAGGGAGAGTGTGGGAAGTGGGGGCACTTACAGGGAAATGTATTTGTGTGGGTTGGGTTTAGCAGTTTGAGACAGAGAAGTACTTAGACAAATTGCTTTGCATCTACACTCAGAAATGAAGAATAGCCTTTCTCTTAAAAGGAATTACATATGAGCCATTCTTGAAGCTGGTATTAAGTAGGCAGGACTGAGGATGCAGGCAGGAGAAAATGTGGAAGTGCTAATTAAGGCCAGACCAAATGGGTAACCTTCCAGGTCAGTATTAGTAGAGGTCCTGAGGTTAAAAAAAGAGGACAACTGACTTCTAAGAGACTTTTTATTTTATTTTATTTTTTAAACTGAAAAAAATAAGTCATGGTCCTTACAAAGAGTTTTGACATTGGCCTCAGACACAAACTGCAGAATTAAAAAAATAAAAGCCATTGAGTTCATGCTTTGAAGTTCACTAGGATTAGCCACACAAGAGCAAATTCCAGGAAGGGAAGGTAATCAAAATGCAGGCAAGCAATTAGATCTGCATATTAAGTATGAAAATACACAGTGCTGGGTTGCATATTAAGTAAGTGCAGTAACCTTGTGCTTCTGGAGCTGCTCAATGAGGTTACTGTGCAAAGGAGCTCAGAGGACTCACCTCCTGAGGGGAAATTTGCCTTTCTTTAGCTATAACCACGCATATGGTGCTGCAAATGCACTTTATGTCAGATCTTATCACAAGAGGGCTGGGGATGGTGGGCAGCAGTGAGCCCTGCCCGGCCTGGTGGGCAGGACTGTGTGAGGTACAGGGGCTGGAGAGGGGCTGGCCCTGGGGTGCTGCCAGCCAGCCAGGGTGCACCACAGACTCCTGAGCCAGGGGCCTGGAGAGGTGTGCAGGGCAGAAACTCACCCCACGCTTGACTCACAACTCTACTCTGAGCAGCAGACAGGGAATTTTAAAATTTTTATTATTGTAGTGGGATTTTGCTGGAGTAGAAGGAGCCTATTCTAATTTTGGAAACCAGCACTTTCTGAACAAACTACATTTTATCTGCAATTAAATTCTTTTCCTTCTCCCTAAAACTGAGGACTGACATTTTCAAGAGCCTTTGCATGGCACTGGGCCTGCCCTGCTCCCTGCTGTTCCTCACTGGCAGTGGCTCACAGAGCTGGGAAAAGATCTGACATCCAGGCACCCTCTGGTGCCTTGCTGTTCAGCATTCCCAGCACAATTCACGGGTGTCTAAGGCTAGTTACCTCAGTCGTAAGGTTTCAGCATGGAGATGCTACCCCGTGCCCATCTCCTGTCCCTGACGGTCTGTCTGTGCACACTCACTGAAAGCCAGATGTGGATATCCCCCAAACTAGAGGTTTAGATTGTCTAAGGTTTCTAATTGCTTCTATTGGTTGGGACTCAAAGGCAAGCCATGAACTACAGGCTGCTTGGCTCAGTAATTGCTTTCTAAAATCCTGTTGACCTCCAAGGGAGACTTTTCCTCATCTTCTCAAGGAAGATCACTGGTCTGTAGTGAGAAACATGAGCACAGCACAAGTTTGAGGTCACCTGGCAGTTTATGTGACATGGCACATACAGAATAAAATAATTGCCTGTCTTCCTCTCCTTCCTGTCCTTAATTTCTCTGCATACCTCTAATTCTTCCATTTATAAAAGTCTCTTGAAGGTGAGGTAAGGCATTCCAAGTGTTGGGTTTTGTTGTCTGTTCTTTTCTTCAAGGAGTTTCATATTGTGGGAGGGAAAGAAAGTAATAAGCAGAGGATGGGGAAAATGATCACCTCTAAGGCAAAGAGCTTAATATTTCAGGAGCCAGGCAAAATCATTTTGGATGAGCATCAAACATACAACACAGCCAAGATGTTTTATTGTTCTCTTTTTCCCTAGCTAAAATAGCATGTCTGAGAAACTGTCCCTTTAAATCTACCCTTAAGTGTCCCACTTCACCAAGCTGGAATTTGCAGTGTTTTTCAGCCCTGTGTTGGCATGGGTGTCAGGAATATGCAGGTGATGTCATTTTTCATTCCCTCACACAGGGTTTAATTGGCAATATCATTCCACACCCCTCCTCCCACCCTTCTTCCACCTCTTCAGTTTAAACCTTGTTTTCCCAGGCCTTTTGGGCCAACACTCTTCAAAAATGTGTTACCTTCATCATTTTAAGTTTTCTCTAAGGCAGAGAATTTTCATGACTTCATTTTTAAATCGTTCTTGGTACGGAGATGAAAGAAACGCCCAATATGAATTTACTGTAGTAATCCTATCTAATAATAATTTCTTTGGCACACAAAATGGAGAGCTCACTGTTGATCATAAAATGTGGCCATTAGTATACTTTGAATTATGAAGATTTGTTGCCTTCATTTTATTATCTTTTTAATAAACAAAACATATGCCTCCTGAATTATCTCTTCCTCATAGCATTTGGTGTTGGAATATCTAGTTTTATACAGCCATATTAAATAAATCATGGCAATAGGTCCTTTGGTGAAGTATTTTATCATAGGTTTTTTAATCAATTCAGCACAGATTCCAAGATAAACAGTAAAAGTTTTCCATTTTTTCCCCTCTGTGGGATGCAGCATTACTATAAGAAGTGCAAGTTTAGAAGAGGCTGAAAGATATAGAAAAAAAAAAAAGGCAAGAACTTAATTGCATTGAGAGAGAAAAGGTCTCAGTGGCCTGACTCCTCTCTTTCCAAAGGATCTTCCTGCTCATTCCATCCAAGGGGATCTTCTGGGACAAAAGCTCCAAGACCAGCAATGATCCATGGACTCCTCACAGCCAAGTGTCCTTGGGACTGTTCTGGGAACCAAAAGTCAAGCTGTGAGCAAAGCTCTTCCTCTGCCTTCTCCTCACCCACGTGAACGGTAGCATTAATGTATTCAGCTCTTGTTTCTTGTCCCCAGCTTCCTCTGACTCATAAATGGGAATGCAAAGAAAACCATCTCCATATTGCAACAGAGCTGTGCCTGGGAGGGAACAGGTGATACCTAAGGCACTGGAGTAACTTGGGATCATAAGCCTGCCCTTTCAAAAGCCAGGCTTTCAGGCTTCTGAAGCTGTGAGGCAAAGCCACAGCCTAGCTCGTAGCCCTACACCTTCACAGCTCCACATTGTGGCTACAGAACAGATAGTTGTCTGGGGTTACTTACTGAGTCAATTAATGAGATAAAGTGTGAGTGAGAGCGTATTGGGTAATTCAGAGGTTGAAAGGCTATATTGAAACACATCTGATGATAATTAAGTTTAACTGTACAATTTTATCTGGCCAAACATAATTACTTGCGATTAAATGTATGTCAGTGCAGCTGATTGACACGTACACTGTACAACCATGGCATGCAAAGGACAAGGCTTAGGTCAGTTGCAGGAAAAAGTAAAAGAGCATCCTTGCAGGGATGAAGCAGGAGAAAAAAGAAAAAAAATATTGGCAATTAACTTCACACAGAGTTTAACACCCATTTTTAAGGAAAATATGTGTCCCAACCTAGAGCTAGATTTTCTTTAATTTTCTTCTGGACTCTCTCCTCTGTCAGGTTAAATGCAGGTGTAACATACAGGTATAGTGATTACAGTATAGTCCTTTATTGTGGTTAATGCTATGAGTGGAAAGAGTTACTGAAAGGAGGAAAATGGTGGGTTTAGTATGGGCATGACAGGAATCAATAGAAGTGTCTGATGGTATCCATAGGACCTGGTGATTTGCCAGTGTTAAACAAATGCTGAAGCTGGCTTGTTTTCATCTAGAACTGCTACTGATGTGTACTGCTTCGAAAGACAATTCTACCAACAACCAAAATAAATCTTCTTGAAATGTGGTTTGAACTGACCCTGAGATTAGCTCAGTTGGTTTGAGCCTGGTGCTAATAATGCCAAGGTTTTGGATTCAATCCCTCTATGGGCCATTTACTTTAGAGCTGGACTTGAAGGTACTTATGGGTGCCTTGCAACTCAGAATATCCTGTGATTCTGTGAGTGTCTGTAACCACTGCTTCTTTAATCGTCTTATCTCTCCCTGTACTGCTGTACTGACCTATTACTCAAGAAGGGTTGCAGCTGTGCAGCCCTGTGTTTGTGGGTGTCTGGCACAAGGAAACTTGAAGACTTGCTTCAGAATTCATCAGGTCTTGGAGAAAGGAAAGTCTTAACTGAAAATTGCTTTTCATTTTTCCTTGCCAGGAAAGTCTGACTTCCCACAGGTGCCGTAATTCACTGTGGGTCCTACAAGGATGCCAGTTTTACTGAAAATTCAATCTCTTTACTACAATAGAAAGCCAGCTGAGCTGCCACCCACAGCAGCACTCAACTAATCCAGTGCCAATAGTGTGTGATTCATTGATTATTTTCAAATGAACTTTCACTTCTCGCTTCAGGAAAGAATTAGAGAGAGATGAAACTCACTGTAAGGGCAGCTGAGCAGACTTAGTTGTAACGATGAAAAGGAATGATTACAACTCTCGTCTGTACCAAGAAACACTTGGGCCTATGCTGCTTTTACTTTACTTCTGCAATTTTGTTTACAACATATCTCAACATAAGGTGCCATATGGCAGTAGAGGAGTGGGTGGCTAATAAGAACACATGTGAGACAACTGTGTCTCTGTGTACCCCCTTCCCAGCATCCCAGGAGCACTCCGAGTTGAGACTTTAGCTGGGAGGCAGCTGAAGTTTGCTCAAGACTTCTGGTTTCAACTCAGGTGTTTGTGTGGCCATCTGACACATTAATAAATTAATGAACATTAAGATTATTCCCAGCCCACGTTTTTCAGGGAGATGCATCACCAGGATGCTTTGTGGTACTGTTGATCACTGCAGAGCACCTGGAGGTTTTGGATCTGGGATGGTCAGGGCAGGTAAGGAGGTCTGCCTGCACTCACTCCTCACCCCTGTTTAGGTGACACAGCCGATGCACAGCGATGAGACTGGCTGCTGGCTGGAACTGCACCCTGGCAAGCCAGCTGAGCATGGGAAAGGCTGCGACACTCTGTCCCTGTCCCTCCCAGCAGCACAGCAACAGCTGGGCTGACACTGCCAGCGCTGGCCTTTGCTGTTGTTTAATTTCCCTCTTCAATCTCTTGCTCAGTGGCTGTGCCCATGCCTTTGCTGGGGACTGTGCTGAGCACAGCCTTTGCTTTCTGTCCCTCAGAGCCCTCCAGGTGCAGTGCTCAGGTATTGCACACGTGTGTGCCTGAGACACTCCACATGTCAGCCTGACTAAGGTGAGCTCTGTGACCTCTCTGTTTGCCATGGCTTGAAACCATATAATATCTATAATAATATATATTATAATAATACATAATAATGTTAATCCTGTTGGAAGGTTAACCGGGTGTAGTCCACACACACACAAATGATGAAAATATTTCATCATTTCTCAAGGAAGGAAGAATTCAAAATGGAGATAAATCAACATCCAATGGAAAGGATATTGATTCATTTCCTCACCTTTGGAATGAATACCTCCCCCCAGCCAAAAAGCTATGAAAGGGAAGCCATAATTCATCTGAAACAAGGCTCGATAAATCTTAATCTTGCTAAAAGATAGTTCTGAGAGGAGACTAGATAAATACAGTTTAGCATTCCTGCACCCAAATATGACATTACCTTTCTCTTTTACCATTGATTCTTCTACTTAGGGTGTGTTTTTAATAAAAAATTACTTAAATGTAATGAAAAAAATTGTCATTTTAATAGCAAAACTGTATTCATATTCTTCCATTTGTTCTATTTAATCAGGGGAGTTGCACGTTTATCTCATTGAATATCTGACTTTGGCCTATGGCAGTACCAGAGGCCAGAGAGTGCTTCAAGAGCTTCCAGCAGAATATCTCTGGTGCAAGCTACCTGGTAGGGCTGTAACCCACAAAGTACTCAACTGTGGGCTGAAGACCTAGGCCTGGCTCAGGAATCTGAGGAGCTGCAATCAATGCTAAGTGATGTGGGTGAGTGTCAGTAACTCCCAGATTTGGGCCTCTAGTTCATGCTGGACATACTTCCTCTGAATATTTTATACAACCCTTTTGAAATGTATTCATTTTGCACCAATTCCTCTTGTATTTGCTTCCTATGAATATTTATGGAGCTGGCATTGCTGCCGTACAGAATCTGCATGGAAGGTATTTTAAATTGCTCTCTGGGCCAGTCACAGTGGCACTACACTCGTGAGGTTCCTTGTGGGAACACCACAGTGCACAGGAGAGCTGGAAGCCTCCTTGGGCAGGAGAAGTTTTTTGTCAAATGCACACAGATGTTCTTAACAACCCCACATGCCCAGGCAGACAGCACCAACTCTGCTGGTACAGCATCAACATGCAGTGACAAAGGAATGACATTCAGAACCACTGCAATCAGACAGGCCTTGGGACTTGGGTGTGTTGGGAGCTGCCTCAAAAAGGGCCCTGGAAGCTTTCTTCTGTAACTGCTTTGGGACAGTGTCAGTGTAAAACTATCTCAGCTGTGTCTGAGTCGTGTGCAGTAACCCACAGTAGTTATTTTCTTGCTGCTACTCAGTCCTTGTTATTCAGGAAACCTCCTTCCTAACAGGCAATTATGGAATGACCTGTGTGGGAAAAATTGCTTTTTATATCAATCTGTGTATCTGTAGAGCATAATGGCATCTCTTCTCTGTATGTCATATATATAAATATCTGTGTGCGTGTAGGGTTTGTGTATTTTATAAATATAAAAATAACATGCTTTGTGCATATATTTTTGAAATATGCATTTTAGACATACAGTTCAATATCCGAACTCCATAGAAATATACTCACAATCTAAAATCATATAGAGATTACATAATTACACCTAATGTACCTATGGAATTTTTTCTCATTCACCTCAAATTCCTTTATTTCTCTCCTATATATCTGTTACCTGTGACCAAAAAGAAATTTGGCATTAATATAGTAAGTCTGCATTTGCATTTAAAATTTTGTTTTAAATATACATGTACCTAATAGCATTAAGTGGGCATACATTGTACATATCATACATAATGTACTGTAATGTACTGATACATATATAATGTATCACAATGCAATATAATAAGTTAATAATAAATAAAATTTAAATAATAATAATAAATAAACTTAAATAATAAGTTAATGTGGTCCAGTATCATACATCAGAATACTCTATGCCATATGGCACATAACATATGTGACAGGTAACATTCTGTAAGTTGTGCTATGCTATAGTGTAGAACATGTGACGTGTAACACGTCATGTAATATGATGTTTATCATGTATGATCAGTGCAAGCTTCACAACTGCTGTTACCTACCATAATTAAATCATGTTTTATTTCTTAAAATCTCATTAGAGAAGACCTTTCTGAGAACAAGTATGCTGTTAATTGCTTTGTCTAACAGGAGCTTGTTCTGTCTGATTTATCTCATCCATGATAAACAGGTACTATCACTTCACATTCTCTCCTCATGAAAGCTTTCCTACAGAATCAATCATTTTATTTCTGGGGACTTGCTTCTGCTCTCCATGTTTTTGAGATGCAGACAGCAGAACATACTATCGCAGGTGAAGAACCACTGATTTCAGAAATGACATTCTGAACTTTTTCTATTAATCTGTATTCCCTTTTTAGCTGTGTTATTGCCATCCCACACACTTGTACACTGAGTAAAATTGTTTATGACTCCAGGTCCACTTCCTCAGTGATCACAGTTAATTGAGATACAAACAGGAGATGGCCACAGAAGTGTTTCCTGGTTGGTGTAGCTCAGGATGAAGCACTGAATATCTAACTGCCAAACACACTGGGGTTGTATTTTTTACTGTTCATTTCAGTCTGCTCAAGTGGTGATTGATTTGAAATAAAGATATGGTTTTTATACTGCTGCATATTTCATGGGGTTTTTTTGGGAAACACGATTTTCAAACTTGAACATCTTATTGAGGCTACTGGTATTTGATTTTGTCCCTCTCTCTGTGAATTCCTCATCAGGGTTTAGGTGAAAATTGCATTTTGTTTTTCCCCTACAGTGAGGTGCCAAGACCACTAAGGCCTCTGAGGTGGGAGGAACAGACCCTGCGTGTGTCTGGCACAGAGGCACTGAGAGGTTTCACTCACCAGCTCCCAAGGAGAGGCCAAGAGACCTGACAGCACCTGAATTTCCTATTACTGGCACACTGAGGGCAAAGGAAGCAGTGGCAACAGCTCCAAAGCTGCATTTGCTAACCTCAATGGCAAAATGAAACCAAAGCCTCTTAGTGAGGTCAGTGCTGCAGTAACAATATTGGATTGCTTCAAGAAATGGACCTCGGTGTTTACCTCCCCTACAACAGTAGCCAAAAACCACCCCTCTCTGTGTTCAGCATTGCCAGGGACAGGCCTTACCCATCCTGTTCATAAACCAATGGACTTAGAGTGTTTTCATAAAAGAAATCTGCTCACTGGTTAAGTTGCCCACTTCAGTCTCACAGTACCTCACTTTTGCTGCATGACTCAAAGACCCACCCCTCTGTGTTGTGGGGGTTATTTCTATGTAAATTGGGTGTTGTGTATATCTAAACCTGTATGCCAGAGAGAAACAAACCAAGTAATGGTTAAAAGGCAAAAACTAAGGAAAAAGACCCATCAGTCAAGCAAACTCTAGGCTCATTTACATACCTCAGTGATGCATAGCAGGGAAGTTGTCTGTGGTTTGAAGCTAAGAGATCTTTGAAAAAGTTATGGACAGATTGTAAGGCCTCGATTCCAACCCCATTCTTAGTTTCCCTTATTTTAGGCACAGCAAATGTTTTGATATTCAGTGCTCAAGGGAAACTAAGGTATCCCTTCCAGTCAGGGTAAGTATTCTAAATGACCCATTACTTCTTTACTCTGCTCCATGCCTGGTTCAGGCCACCTGCTGGGGGAACTGAGGTTGCAAAAGACAAACTTCCATTTTCTGCACTTCAGGCTGGCAAGACTTTTTGTTATTTTTCATTTTAGAGAGGCACTGTTTTTTTTTGTGAGTGGGTGTTTGTTTTTGGGGTTTTTTTTGGGGGGGTGGTTTGGGGTTTTTTTGTCTGTTTTAGTTTTTTATTTCTCTTTTTGCAGAGTTTACATTACTGTCAGTTTGAATACTAATGGACATCAACATAAACATAATCTCCAGGGCTGTTCATTGAAACTAAGGCAGATTGTCTTGAAATTAGCTTGACTCATATTTGAAAATTGCCAGTGATTAGGTGATTATGGTTTGAATAGAAGTCAGATTGCTAAAGAAGCCACAAAACGTCACCCACGGATATATTCTGTTAAACGATGCCTTGGATGCTTCAGTTGTTACCAGTGCTTGCATTAGGGATGAAGGTCTATTACTACCTCACATTGATGGTAGTCATCTTAAAATCTGGATCCTGCCTGGGGAGAATCAGTCTCCTGGGGAAAATTCTGTCATTTTACTTTTTAATCTATTCACTAAGAATAAAAAAAAATTAAAAAAAGAAGAAAAAAAGAGACATCACAAACAGCAGAACAAATTAAATTGTTCTCCCCATGAGAGAAGCTTGTTCCTCTTCTGTAAATACAATTATTATAATTACAGAGTGATTCAATCCTGGTGCCTTACTAGAAATCATTCATTCTGTACTTAGAGTATGTGACATTTAACATAATTTTGAATAAATCAAAGGCCAAGTGTTAACAATGCTGATAGGTGTTAGGTTTATTAAGGAAAAAAGAAGGTAATATTTTGCCATAATTATAAAGTTTGGTGAGCACTTCTGGTTTGATTAAGTTCTCAAGATTTTAGGACTTTGATACAAAAAAGATAGGACATTTTCAGTTCCCCTGTCCAAAACTACTAAGACATTAATTTGTCACATGTGTCTGCATTTCTCAGATTTGAAATAAATACAATACTGTTTCACGAAAATAAGCAAGTCCTTTATTTCAAAACTTACCACTTCTGAGCTGTGCCTCTGCATGGTTTATAGGCTGCTCTGCTCTCCAGTTCCTCACTATTTTTAATTCCCAGAGAAATTTCCCTTACAATCTTTACCTGTGAAAATATATTTGAGCTCCAGCCCTTGTTGCATTACCAAGCATATTGCACAGGGAAATACTCAAATAGAATCTACAAGGCAGGAGTCACATTTAATTCGCGTAAAAGTGGGCAACAGGATACTGCCATGCCATTTCTGGCAGGTTTTTGATTTAAAATACTCACAATTGGTTCTCATTCTTTTTTCAGTGTATATTTGGCTTCCCACCAGAAATATAAATTCTTACTTGGTATCTCTGATGATGTGTGAGAATGTTAATGAGATCCTGCACTAGAAACATTTACCTGTGCTGGGATTAGGAAAATAAGGACACTGTCACAGGTGTTGGTGGCAGAAGCCATCATGGGCCCAACAGCTGAACACCAATTGCTCAGAGCCAGTGGCAGCCACAGCCCCAGAGATCCCAGCAGGAAAGGGTCTCAGCAGCCACCCCTGCCCCAAACCCTGCCCCGTGCCAGGCAGCCAGGGGACAGAGCAGGTGGCTCAGTGGTTGTCACCCACCACAGCAGTGGGGTGTCTGCATACCTTGTGTGTGCAATCCACAGCTCTGGCACTGCCCAGGGAATAGAAACTGGAAGGTGCCAGGCTCTGTGCCAGGCTGAATTTTTACTAGTTCCTGGCTGGATCTTGAAGAACATGCTCAAGAGGCTTAACAGGTAGGGGATGACAACTGCTCATGACAGTAAATGCTATTCTCAAAGGGAGAGGAGCACACATTCAGAGCCACAGAAAGAACCACTGATGTGGTGACTCCAAAATTATTAAAATATTCTTATTCTTAAGATATTAAAAAAATGGCTGAGGAAATTCAGTGACAGAAACAAACCTTTACCCTCAGCCCCCAGACAGCTTTTCACATGAAAAGACTGCCTCTGTAACCTCTCTAATGACCAAGAAAAGCCATACCTCGGAGCCAGCTTTAGGGCAGCTTCAGCACAGTGCTTGCAGTCAAACAGCAACAGAATAAAGGAAAACTGATATGAGCAATCCTATGCTGAGCACAGAGACAAGCCATCATTACAATACATAAATCTCTGCTTCGCTTACTGATTTTGCTGCTTGCTGTGCTGCTTTCTTCCCTCTTTACCATCTCATAAAACGGTGTAGAAAAACAAAAGGTGGTTCAAAGGATGATCAGATATCAACCAGTTTCTCCTTGGTGGACTAAGTTAACAAGACCACCTGTGTGGCTGAACAGGACTTGGAAGAGGATGATAAAATTTGGGCCTTGGGCAAGGGTGTGTGTCGGGATTAGTCCTTGCTATCTCTGCAGCAGTGATTAGGAAAAATAGAAGGATATAAGCAAATGGTTGCCAGTTTCAAAACAGAAGTATTTCATCTCTTGTTGTGGTGAATTTACTCAGAGAAAAAGCTCTGCTTTTAAATGGCTGCAGTTGAGAGGCTGCAAAGAATCAAAAGCAAACAAGACAAAGCCATGGAGAAAAACAAACACCATGGAGGACACGGAAGCCAAAAGATAGCACATGTGGCTCAGAAATTTGCTGCCATAGATCCTTTAGGGATAGTAGAATGTTCTGGGGACATCAGTCTGCCCTTGCCTTGTTCCTAAGCTCATAATCAGATGTCTTCTGGAGATCTGATGAGGGACATGGGCTGATGCAGCTTCGCCAGCGAATAAAAGGGCTTAAAAATATTCAGGTTGCTCTAAGTACTAAAGTCTGCTAGCACAGAATCTGTGCTTGGTGATACAAGATTTGAGAAGAAACATGTGATGTCTGTGTTGTTAAAAGCACAAGGTGGACCTCTTAAAAAAACATTTTATAAATGTGTTCATGCTACTTCACACCTAAAACAGAATTCTAAACTTAGTTATGCAGTACGTATTGCTTCTCTGTCTGCTTGCAAACAGTGACTAATTATTTAGGCTTTATGAATAATTCAAATTATTAGAAACTCTCATGTTATATTCAAGAAAATGTGACTGTCCCCCAATCTTCATTTTTAAAAAATGAGTTTAAAAATCATTGCTTTCTTCCTACATGGTCTCCAAAGATTTAAGGTGCATGAAAGAAACACCCCAAAAAACAAAATCAGAAAACCTGTATCTAGAACTTAAGCATCTGTCTTTCAAAAAGCTAAAGGCTTGCAACAAAGATGAATCTGACATTCCCAGCCTTTTCTATTCGGCACCATGGTGGCAATAAACTGGTACTCAATTTTATTATTTCTTCATTTAAAATTTAAGTTCTTGCATGCAGAGTACCCTTACTGCCTTAAGGACTTTGAAATTATCTACACAACCCCCCATATAATTAGAAGAACAGATAGACGCATAAAATTCACACCTATCTCCATGCAAATCAAAGAAAGAATGCACTACTAGGTTGACTCTCTTACCCTAGTGACTTTCTTTCATTATCTCATTAGAGAAGCGAAAGACAGTCTAAGAGATCTCAGGTAATGTAGAAAGCATATTCATTTTTATGGTACTTCCAGAGGTAGTAGCCAGCTCCAGAAACTCTTCTGCCCAGCCAGGACACCGTGAACAAACCTCCATGGAAATTCCTTGCCTGTGCAGTACTGGGATGCTGGACTTGCTGTCAGAGTGGTGGCAGCACTAACGAAATAGCGAGGAGTTGAGAACCCCTCAATACCAGCATCTAACTCAGTTCTTCTGTCAGTACCAATCACCTTTACTTTGACAACTAAACCAGGGTGGCAGCCATTTAGAAAGATTAAATATTTTATTTAGGAACAATAGTAGGTCATTTAAATAATTAAATACTAAGGAACACTGAGATAAGCCCACAATACCAGAAGGATTTCATTCTGTCTGACGTAACTGCGCACATTCACTACAGGAGCACCTGCAGCTGTTAGCAAAAGTCACTTCTCCCAACACCTACACACAGAGGAGTACACTCAATCAAATAATTAGCAGTCAACAAATGGGTTTGATATAAACATTGCTGACATCAGTTTAAAAGTTAACATTAACAACGTAGTTATATATGTAAACTACTTCAACGTGCCTAATTATTGTTTCCTAAATAACTAGAACCAAGCAAGTAAATAATATTTAGGATCATGATCCCTTAGCTTTTGTGAAGCAAATCACCCCAGGTTACATAGGCTGTGCA
Organism: Parus major; assembly: GCF_001522545.3. Classification (NCBI taxonomy): domain Eukaryota; kingdom Metazoa; phylum Chordata; class Aves; order Passeriformes; family Paridae; genus Parus; species Parus major. Next base: position 6,622,012 of record NC_031775.1, on the reverse strand, counting down.
GAATTTTGAACCTCTGGTGTGAAGCTTGGACATGGACATAGAGCTGCCGCTTTAGCTACCTGCAGGCCTGAAGGAAAGCTTTTGTGCCCTCATTTGAAATACTGGTTTTTGGATCAAAAGTGCAACAGTGAGGCAAAGCTCTGACCTCCAAAGCTATCTAATGCATAAACAGATACTGCCATTTTGATGTAAGGCCCATCTTAATCTAACATATTTGCAAAAACCTGCTTTTATATGCTGAACACATTAACTTTCAATAATGAAAACAATATTGTTGGCAGTCCCAATCTAATTTACTTCATTTCTATCTGTTTGATTGAGAAAATATGCACCTATGCTGGTTCTTTCACATTTCCCACCTTGATGTAGAGCTCTCTGGGACCCCACACTTCTCAGACGTCTGTCGTGGCGCTGCACCGGAGCTCTGGCTGGCTCTACGGTGTTCCTTTGCGCTCCGGTGCAGGTGAGCACCGAGAGTGGGGAATCCCTGGGGAGCAGGCTTGTCCCTCAGTGAAACCCCAGAGTCTCGGGCCACCCCAAGCTCTGCGGTGCACAGCATCAGGGGAGGAGGCAAGAAAGTAGAGGAGTCACTCTGGGATTGAAGTTCCCAGCAATGGTTTTATTAAGCCAGAGAAACAAGATAGCCGCACCAGAAAGAGTCAGGGCCCCAAGCACTGCCGTGCATGGGATTAAGTACAGCCGGATCTCCAGGGGCAGGTACAAACCGTGGGCCAATGGGGAATCTCGAGGGGAGGAATAAGGGGAGGGGATCACAAATTCAGGGCCAATAGAAATACACAGAGAGAGGGAACAAGAGACACTAACCAGTGGGGCCTCAAAGGACAAATGATTGACACAGAAGGGTCTGGAAGAAGGGGTGGGGTTAACAATGATGGATAGGGAGTAGGGGGCGGGCTAAGGTGACTGGCAGGGAACATTCAGGAAAAATAGGAGGGGTTTACATAACTGACAACTGGGACGAAATCAATATAATAAGTGGGGGGAAACAAGAACATACCAACAAGCTTTAATGAACTTCAACAAAATCAAATAAACACAGCACAACAGATGTCCAGCAAGCCTGACACTTTCCCTGCCTGGAGGAGGCCATGGGCCTGGTGCTCTCTGCTGCAGCCAGTGCAGTCTCATTTCCTGCTCCTGGAAAAGCACAGACTGCAAGTCAGTGGAAAGGGGGGCTGCTTATTTCCCTGCTGCTGTGGACAGCTCATCAACACTGCACCCCAAGCAGCAGTCCTGTCCCCTGACACTTGGCAAAGCTGCCTCCAGAATGATTTCAGTTCTCTTCCTCCTAGGAAATAACCCCTTTCCCTATCAACTTCTTAGCAATTGCATGTTTTACTGTACATTCAATTAAGTTCTCAGAGAAAGAACAAGTGATGAAAGTGCCTTTTGGAGGAACATCAAATGCTTTCCTTGATGAATTGCTAACTGGTAAACTATTTGGAAGCTTTTGAAATGTGAAATCTATTACACCTTTCAATAAAATAATTCTGTAACATAGTGTACTTTTTTCCCCCTCCAAAGATGGCAAAAATAAAAGATCACCTATTACTGACTGTAGCTTGTGTTACTCAGTGGCTGTTTCTTTTTTCAATTCCACTTTAAATAAGATCTCAAGCCACCAATTAAACAGAACCCACCAAACTCTTCAGTGCACACCTAAGTAACTGCTAACAAGCTGTTTTCTCTCTAAGCTGAGTGGATGGACCCATTTTCCTGGGATCCCTTGACAAAGGGCACTCATCCTGCAAGTCCGTTCCTTAATGCAGGTGAGCTCACACCTCCCAGGAATCAGCCACAGCCCTGGTGGCAACTGCAGTGCAGATCCTGGCATATAAATACTTATTAAAATACTGTTTGCTATCAGCTTTAAATACAAAGAAATAAATATGTCTAAGCCTAGCTTAGCTGCAAGATGTGACCTTATCAAGACTAAATGGCTATCAAAAAATTATGAGCAATTTTCTGCAGTAGATAGAGAAATTACACTTTGTCATTTTTCAGCTTCTGTTGTGAATAAAATTCGACTTGATATGGAGAGAATCTCTGTATCAGGCAATAGACTAGAACCTCAGCTCTAACAACTTTTCCCTAAAGGAGAACGGCAAATGTTCTTAACCTTACACTCAACAAGGTCTTTACAGTATTTAGAAGTACCTACAAAATTAACCACATCCTAATGTTGGCTTCTCCAGCATGAAGTGAAAAAATCCCCTCAAACATAATTGCTAAGATTCCCTGCAGTGCCTGTGACTTTACTGAAGAGTGGGAAAAGATGTCCCATTCCTTGAAACATATTTGTGAAACGCCTTTCTTAAAAGACTTTTTTTTTTAATCGTGCAAGAAACACACTTGAAATCTATTTCCTCATTTACTGTGCTTCAAGATGGCTTGGGAGGGGGTGTTTTAAAACTTTTTTTTTTTTTTTTTCCTAAAAGGCCATTGAATTAAAACTGAATAAACACAGAAACTGATAAACTGCTCCTGATAGGGGCATTACCCACTGAGTTGTGGAGCTTCCCTATGTTCTCCATGTATTATCCAGGTTAGTACTGCTCTTCAGAGAAACTTGAATCAAGACAAATTGCAATCAATCTCTCCCAGGTTCAGCTGCTTTCAGGATGGTGTACTCTTCCCAGGTAGCATTCCCATTTTCCCCAAACATATGGCTGGACTGCATACAGCAGGAAAGAACACTTCAAGTATGTCCTTAGCATTGCTGTTTTTGAAGAAGGTGAGGTTTCCACCTGCATTGGAACCAGCAGAAATAATCATCCTTATGCACAGGAAACTGTGTGAGGAATTTGCTGTACAGTCAGTCATAACTTTCTTCTGACCAGGTCAAATACTTTCAATTCATATTTGAAACCCCCTGTCCAGAGATTCCTAACTACAATGGCCATAGGTTACAAAAAAATCATGATGCAGGCAAGGCTTATAGGTCTCTAGAGAAGTTCCTCCAACACACTGTGGCACAAAGAAAAAAAATTAGATACATTTGGGTAAGCCTCAAAGAATAAAAGAGAAATAACAAAATCAAAACATTTTGCAAATAATTATGTAGGACTGCTTCCCAGAAGAATGGTGTTCTGAAAGCAGTTGCTTGGTGGTCTAATGTCTAACAGCATTTTAATTTTTATTCTGTTTGTATACCACAACAGTCAAGTAAAAATGATAGAAAAATCAAAGCACCTGTAATATTGTACTGTAAATAATTTACCATGAGCCAGAGAAGACACACATCAACCTATAGACCCTATGTAGAATCCAGAGATTAAATCACTACAAGATCTTTCTTTGAAGTGGCTGGGTTGTGATCCCCCGAAGATCCAAAGTTTTTAGCTCAAAGAGGCGCAGAATGTCACAATGTCATTTTTGCAACACTTGATTTAAAGTATCCTAGATCAACCAGACAGTTATGGGAGGAATAGGCAAGCAAGCAAACAAAACCTGCAAAAATCCTACTAGTATGCTTAATATGCTTAGCCAGGACAAGCCAATTAAGACCTTTTGAAAGCAATTTCAGTTTACACCAGTAAAGCTTGCAGTCCACAGAGTCACAGCATAAGGGAATCGTTAGAAGAGGACACATTTATCACTTTTTTTGATGACCAGGGAGAAAAAGGGGAAGAATATTGTGGCAAGGTGCACTAGGAAAGAGATGAAAATACATATTCATTTACATAAACATTCTACTCAGCCTTACTCTGAATTGCCTCCAGAGCTCCAAGTCTAAAGTAATACTGAAAAAAGGGGGAAGATCCACAAAAATATGGAACTGCAAAGCAATAGACACCTTCTACCTGTTTGCTGTTTATTTGTTTTCTTCAGAACGAATATTTTTACAAAGAAGAAACTTCTTGGTGAAATGCTGCTATTTACCGAAACCTCAAAGCAACAAAGAGCCAGTATAAATAAACTCTGGAGAGAATTTCCTACTTAGCTTGTAAGAAGCAGAGATTAATACACTGGGCTAGACAGCAGGGCCTCTGAAAGTCTGTCAGGTGGGAAGGAAAAGCCTTTCTGACTACACTTCTGTACTCAAGCCATTGTATTACTGGCTTTTTGGGTCCACTAATAAAAAACTGTATAACCCCACATGTGGTGTGGGAGATGGCAAAGAAGGAAGCAACAGTAAAAAAACCTTCTCAGAATTTCATAGACTTGGATAGAGAACTGGCATTAAAGGCTATTTCATTGCTACAGTACCTTCTATTATTTATAATAATTGATTTTTTTGTTTCTGTATATACTGATGCCCTGTTCTCTCATGCATTGTTTTCTCCTGCTTTCACTAAGAAGAACATTGATTAGGTTCTGCTAAACATCTTAAAACAGAGCTTCTGCTGAGCTCATTTGAGATTGTTAAACAGAGCCATGCCCACCAGGGCATGCTTGTGCTTTCAGCTTTTGCATGAAGGCTTGTTCATGAGGTCTGCTTATTGTGCTCAAACCCAAGACATAATTTAACTCTGAGTTAAAATAATTACTATACTCAGGAACACAATCACGTCTATGACGCTGCATGATGGAAATATTGAAATAGCTATTTATATAATACTATGTTATATTTATTTAGACATTGATGGAATAATACAGATGATGCTGACTAGAGAGGGCATAAGCTTATATACATGTGTGCAATAAAATATCTTAAAGTGATCAAAGGTGACAGTTTTCTTCCTGAAGAAAGACCAGAATGAAGATCCAGTAGACCACCCCCCAATCTCATGACACAAAGATATTTTATTTTGAAAAACCATTTTTATCTTAAAGATATTTTGAAATATTGCATTATTTTAAAAATACTGATCACTTTGTGTAAAAAAAAAAAAAGCTGAATTAGATGCTTTTTAGGAGCACCCAGCATGTCCCCCAAGTTAACAACTTCTGCAGGCATACTTGAAGAACACCAGTTTAAATCAAACATCACATTTTTTGGATACAAACTCAGATTGCCAGTGTTGAGGCTTAAATCAATATGAGTAATAATCATTATTATCATAACACTGAATGAATGATGTGGAAGTTTCATGCAAGAATTTTACATCAGCTCTTAATTACCAGTTTTGTCAATATAGACATGAACTTCTCTTACAGTTAAGTATTTTTGAGAAGTGCAAGTGAAATACTAAAAAAATACAAAATAGCTGTTGCCAGCTAACTGTAGCTGTACTGTAAAAGTACTTCACAGAAGACTTTAAGGGATTTTATAGAAAGATAAAACTTAGAAGAAAAAAGAGTATGTTCTCCTTTTATCCGCTGTCTCTTGCTGAACAAATTTGCAAAGAGCAGGAGGAAGAAACATTGTTCTCTGGAGTCACAGAACACAGCAGGGCTCAGGGAACCTCCTTCGTTGTGGGTGATACCAGCTGAAAAACACTTAAAAGGAGGAGAGGAGTTCGCCAGCATTGGGATTACAAAGCCAGCTTCAGAGGCATGGTGGAAAAGCAGAAACTTTTCAAAAGGCTTTGGACTAGGTGTGTGCTGGAAAGTCCTCCAAACCTGCTGGAAGAAGAGCTCTTGATTCTGCAGTTAGAATTCTTCAGATGGTGGTCAGAAGAGAACTCATTTTCAGGCATTCTATTTAGTTAATCTCAACCATGAACCCAATATACAAAGTGGTATTATTCTAATTTGTTCTCTGATCTTACCAAAACCATATCTCTAAAGATGAGAAAGTGCTTGATACAGGGCCCATTGCAGCCCTACTCTTCAAATGAGCTTGAATTTATGTAGTGTGGAGCACTGACAATTATAAATTATTTTATAGGAACTGATCATTAAAAGAGAACACTTAAAAAAACTCAATTTATTTTAGAGGTTAAAGTGTGACTGGTTGCTTTAATTTGATTGGTAATCTTCAAAGAGGCATTTTAATTTAAGGGTCAACTTATTCTGAGAGGCTAACCAATCATGTAATCTAGATAAGTCTCAGTCTAAAAAGGGTAAAGATGGCTATGCATGATTAAAGTATTCAAAGGCACCTTTGTCAGTTCACTGCAAGCTTTTGGAATGCCTTGAACCATACTAAAGAAACACTCATTGAAGCAAACGGTTTGAGAGATGTATCATATTAGTATGGGTAGTGAATCCTGCTTTATACCAAGAAGTAATTTTAATATAATCATCCTTACATGATGAGAATTTGTAAAACAGATTAACAAGGTCTGATTATCTCTACTTCAGAAAACTTGAAATGTTCCATGTTAAATTTGCAAGTAACTATTAGCTTCTTACAACTTTTTTGCTTGTGCTTCCTGTAGTTCCTTTTCTACTAATGTCTCTCAATAAAGCACAGCCATTCACATAATTCTGCCTTTAACTAAACACCACAAAATTTCATATGCTAGTGAAGAATGTTTTATAAGTTACCTTTCATTTGCTTTTCATTACAAAGTTTTCTTAGGTACTTTGCACATAAGTACCCTACTGTAATGTACTGTAATCCTTTTTCCTTGTTATTTTTACTCAGAAAGAAAGAACTGTCTTGGAACAAAAAAAAAAACAACAAACAACAAACAAACCAAAACCAAGCATAGAAATTATAGGGTCCCAAAAATAGAACTGTATTTTCCTCTTCACACCCATAAGCCACTGCTGGCAGCACACCTACCAACAGATACCTGAGTGAGCACTTACTTAGTCCTTCATCTATAAGCAAATTTAGTGCCCATTGCCCTGTTTCATATGCAGTGTGCTTCATTACTGTAGGAAGTGATAGAACAGTTTCTTCCTATTTTCAAAAACAAATTAAGAAACTTGATCCCAGCCCTCTGGCTGAAAGTAGGAGAGAATAAACACATGCAGTGGACCCTTGCTGGCTGCGCAATTACAGCAGTTTGAATCAGACCTCTTGACCAATTAATCTAAGTCCTGGAGCCTCAAAAACTAATTCCAAATCTGCCTCTCTCTCATGAACACGGCAGCAAGAGTGTCTGCCAGCCCTGGAACAAATGCCTGCTGTGACACACAGAGCAGGATCTGTCTGATGCCATGAAAGAGGCTGTTGACCAAAGAGGGAAGGTTTATCTCTGAACAGAAAACACAAATAAAATACCAGAACAAGGTCACAGCTAGCAAGGCAATTACCTGGAGATTACCTGTAATCTGCCCTGTAATTCTCTGGTTTTTGTTTTCAGGAGAAGAGATGGATAATTTATGCAGGAGACATTATTTGTGTTTGTGGTTAGCTCCAGCAAGGTAATTTTGGAGGGGGGCTAAGACGAAATACCAACACTCACCCCTGATCCACCAGCATGGTTCTTGGACTTCCTCCATGAAAGCCAAAAACTTTCTGCTCTTTCACAAGACAATGTAGAAATAAAACAAGATTTTCATTAATCAGAATAATGTTCTGTATTTGCACATTTTGCTGATAAACAACACCGTACCAGAGCCACTTAAATTCAAACTAAACATTGACCACCTCATCTCTTTGCTACCCTCCTTCCTCATAGTCAGGCTCTATGGCTTCAGAGAGAGAAAAAACATCACATTTGACCTGTAAATTCTAGTTGTGCAGGCAGAATAAACATGGTCCCTTATGAAGGGTTGACCAGAGACATGCTCAAGCCTAGTTTTATACTTAAATGAATTTAACTTGTATGAATGAGCATGATATATGGAAGCCAGGTTCATACTGGGAGGTGTTAGTTCTCCTTAGGCCAGCTCATATCATCTGAAAGCACAGAAAAACCTAGAGGTCCTTTTTCATATCCAAAAACTCTTTCTGAGGTAAATTGAATTCCAAACCAGGCTTTGACTCTGAAATTATTGTGCTTTATATTGCTCCTTGCCAATGTTGTGTTTGATCCTGAGCCTAATTACTGATCCATATGATATGGTTCACTGTAAATTAAAGGAACACTTAGATTTTAAGGTACCAGAAACAAATTAAATACTGCAATAATACAGACTCATTTCCCTAGTGGTCATTTTGGGGACTTCCGTACTCAGTTGATAGAGCAAAATCTGGTACAGTGAACAGTTCATATAAATTAATTCATATTACATTCACTGATGTAAAAATAACTACAGTTACACAACTGAGCTCTCTATGTTAGCAAGATTTATTGTAAGAAGTATTAACTCTAACAGGTATTTTATCTAAAGCAATGTCCATGAAATAGGATGACCTTTTATCTATTACCTGTTGGGTTTGCAGCACCTATGAATTATAGATTGATGAGTTTCCCACTCAGACTGATTTCATTATATGTTCTATTTATATCACCCTTTTCCCCCTCGACTGACAGGACAGAAAAAAAACACCAAAAAACGCTACCCACACCTGACATGTTCATGGCATGCAAATTTGATCAGCTAACTACAGTGATTATCAAATGAACACTGACTCTGGGCCCTTGGACAGAGGAGACAAATCTCTGAACCTCCCAACCCAACAGGTTAACAGTGTTATATATTGTATTATTTGTCATAATACATTCATTTAATGCATGAGGAGATAAGGCTCCAGTGGTTAAAAGTAAAGACATCACAGGGATGCTTGTAGCCTGAAAGGACTAACAATAGAAAACTTTAGTTTATAAGGCTACAGCCACAGAAATGGCCTAAGCAAGCACTGAAACATTCAAAACACTTCCTGACTCACAAGGATATCACAGCCTAGGCTGCCAGCTAGGAGTGGCATCAAAAGATCATCAAAACAAAGACCACCTCTTATTTTGAGCCCTGAAGAAACAGCTGGAGTTTCAAAACTCAGCACCATGTAGATTCCAAAGGGTACCACAGTCCCATGGTAATCAGAGTGAAGGATGCTGAGCCAGATAAAAGCCAAATAAGAAAGGATTACTTTAAATTCCATGATGACTGCTAAATTAATTATGGTGGCTGCTAGAGCACAGAGAGAAGCTGTATCCGCTTTGCCATGTTCTGCCCTCAGAATACTGCTCAAGGGCTTTCAAACCTGGTCTCACAACACCTCTCAAAGTGCAAATAAATTATAGAATACAGCAGTCATACTATGGTGGAATCATTTTAAATAAAATCAACCATTAAAATTATCCAGTCTCTTAGAATATCTTTATTTCCCCTCTGAGCTCTACAAGTCACACCTCTTTCTGCTTTTCTCTCAGCCTTTCTACTGAAGTACAAAAATCTTGTACTGGATTATTATTTGATCCTTTATAGGCCCCAAATTAACTTTTGTTGACCTCTTAAAAGTCTTGAAATCACAGAAACACAGAAATCACAGAAACATTTCTGGACATCACTACGAAATAATTAATAGTGCTGAAATTTGCACCATCATCGTTAAACCTCAGGATTAACAGCCAGCTGAGATAACTGAGCATTTTTGTAATTTCTGTAGATTAATGATTTAAGACTTCCCATAGTGGAGGACATATCAGGCTGCATCCCTCTGCAGGTGGAGAAGTAGCTTCATGATAAACACAACCAGAATTTACTTTCCTTCTTCATAATGTTCTGCTAAACAGTGAAAAATTATGAAAAAAAGGCAACCCAACTACACATAGAAAAAAGTTCAAGAAAACAAAGGAAGTCAAATATTTGCAGAGAATCTGAGCAGCACACATAGAGTGGCGTATGGAAAGAGCTGAGCTACTCAGTGACATTCTTGCCTCAATCTTCACCAGAATGTGCTTCAGCCACAGAGAAGTCACTGATGGCCCATCCCTGGAAGGGTTTGAAGCCAGGCTGGATGGAGCTCTGAGCATCGCAGCCTAGAGAAAGGTGTCTCTGCCTATGGCAGGGGGGTTGGAGTTGGATCTAGATGATCTTTAAGGTCCCTCCCAACCCAAATCATTCCAAGACTTTCTGAAGCAACCTGGGAATTTCTAGATCATCCCTGTTTGGCCACCTGCTCTGAAAAAAACACCTTCCTACACAGTTTCTCTTCTTTTTTTTTTATAAGACTGCTCTCAAGGAAACTGTTTATTGTATAATCTGCAACAAAAGCATCTGGCAATTCTAACCCCAACAACTGGCATTAATCTTAGTATTATTTTCAGGTACAACACCCCAGTGTGGATAGAGCCTGTTGTTTCTCACACACACCCCTGTATTTAGTCTGCTGTGTCTTTATTTTAATGCTTAAATTAATGGCTTCATATTCAGAAGTTCTGATTACCTAGCAGTAGTTCATGCTGGCTTTTAACTCACTTTTAACTTTGTGAAGGCCTTTATTTCCACACTATTTCTTTTCTTTCTAAGCAGTAAATACTAATTTTTACCATCCACACTAGTAGTTATCATTTTATGCATTGATGAGAGCCTGCTTTGTTTAAAACCATACCACTGCTCTGTGAGTATAAAACCATGGAACTTTGGGGATAACTGATTACTTCTAAAGGGCATCACAGCTTCAGAGATTTCTCTCTTGCTAGCAGATGAGTAGAATCTGCATAATTTGTAGTTCATGACAAAACAACAGCTCACACTCTGAATTAGTAGTGTTATACTCTGATGCATGTCAGCAATAGCAATGAAGTGCTGGCTGGTTATTTAATAAAGAAATTAATTTGTAGCTGTCAGTCATGTTTTCCACATTTGCTTAGATTCTGAAATTTATTGACAAGCTATAATAACTGACATTTAAATTGTCTGTTCTCGTAGAAGCAAACATGAAGCGTGGACCTAAAATATGACATTTAGTTCTAATCCCTGTTGCAAATAGAGAAGAGAGATCACTTGCTGCTTCTGTAATTCTTCTATTTAAAATGAGTATTCTCAAATGGTCCAGCATCCTTTTAAAGCAGCATTTGAAAATCTTAAATTTACTTCTTCTTGAAATATTTATATCTATTTCTCAAATTCCTTGAATGCAGTTGATTTTATTCTGTCAGACAAGTGCAAAAGGCTACATTCATCCCTCTCTGTTCCTATACCACTGGCTCCTTCAAATCCTAATTAGCAGGATGATGTGATGGAGAGGACCTGGCTGCATCCTGTTTGTTGCTGCCAGATGGGAATAGGACTTGCAGCTTCCTGTGTGTCACTTTCCCTCTCTGCATGTCTGCCGTGGTGCTCACACACTCAGTGATGGGGGGAACAGGGACAAAACCTCCAGCTTCCTCCACTCCTCCAGCAAGGTGCTTGAGGGCAGGGAGCAGCGCCTTGGGACAGCTTTATCCCATAGGAGTCGATCATAACTCAGCCCTGAGGGCACCTCGGGGCAACTGTACTGTAAAACAGCTACAGTGCTGCTGAAAGAATATTCTACCACAAATCTTTAACAGGAGAAAAAACCCAGGCATCAGACCAAACCCCACAAATTATAAACCTTTCTTCTTCCTCTTGATGCCAACCAACACCCTTTAAGAGGAGCAGCTTGATGAGCTGTCCACTGTCTTGTGTGTCCATCTCAGGCTGTTGCCTGCTTCCAGAAATGTCACAACCAATAGGGAAATGTATGTTTCTTTGCTATTTTGAAAGAAATTATTCACTAACTAGACCAATAATACCCATTAGAAGTCCATCCTTCCATACTGATTCAGCTACAAATCATCAGACTCAAGCACATGCAACTGGTGGTGTTTGTTACCAGTTGGAAGGGATTGAGATTGAGTTTGGCCCTGATGGTCTCAGAAGCTCCTTTGCACAACAGGACTTGAACCCCTGAACAAAGTACTCTGACAAGGCTGTGAAATCAAATGAAAACAATCACAGGAATGGAATGTTCTTCCTGGATTTTGAACACTGGAATTTTACTGCAACCTCAGACTGTACACACAAAGCAAAGAGGAAAAACTCAGACTAAATTGCCCAGGAAAAAAAGAAAACAACAAAAAACCCTGAAATTAGAACTGGGAGATGGGGGAAGGCTAATGCCTGACCTGCACAATGCCTCCTCTCCACCTGTCTGAAAAGCCTTTTTGATGGCTCACCCTTTCAATCCTTCTGATTGTAACTGCCAGCACATAAAATCAGCCACTTGTGTAAATCACTTTTAGCTGATTATTTTAAAGAGGTTCCACCTCAAATAAGGGGTTAAATCTTCTTCCTGTTACATGATAATGTTTTTTTTCAAGGGGTTTGATTGGCCTGGTGCTCACACATTCACTCTGTGGAGAAGGACTAGGGCAGTGATTGCAAAAATGACACCCAGCACAGCTCCAGTAAATCTACTATTGTGTCAGAACACAAAGAACAAAACTAGCTCCTGGTTGCCTTAAAACCTAGAAGTAATATTTTCTTTTATTACTGGACACATTTTTGAGAAGCAACAACAGCTGATGTTTTAAGTCCTTCACTGGTCCCCTAACGATGACTGACCAGAAAAGTAGAGCATCCTTGGCTTCCCTTCAGGCCTTTAACTACTCCAGCTGGCCACTAACTGCTCTCTGAAAAGGCCTCTGTGTGACACATTTGTACACAATATGGATCCTGCAGGTTTCCCAGCCCCACAGTACCAGTTAGGCAAGCACTCCCTCCATGTGCTGGCTACATCCTGCCTGACGGGCATGCATCTATATATTTTTCCCTTTTTGCCAGTTTCTCTGAATTCTATTTTTAATATTCAGTTAACTTTGTAGAAAGTAATTATATTCTGCTCATTCTACACCAGCTGGTATTTACTTCATCCTCCATCAGGCATCAACAGAGCATGGGGCTGCAAGACAGAAACATTACTCTGGCAAGCATAAATATTTCATTTTTCACACCACAAATGCGTTGATGATTTATTAATTAGCCTAAAGGCCTGCTGCTGCTTCTGCATAGCTGAGTAACAAAATAACTCAGCTATGATGACTGGGAAAGTCTGCAGCTTGCATCCCATTGGAAAGCTTCGACCAGCAGCATGTCTGAAGGCTAAAAAACATTTCCAGTGGGCAGGCACTAAAATTACCAAGATAAATCTTGGACATCACAACCTTTGGACCAGCTTTGGAGAGATGCCTTGTCGAATTCCAAGCAGTAGCAGCTCGGATGCCGGCCTCGTGCTGGTTCTGCAGAGGGAACCTGTCTGGCTGCTATCAAACATTCTCAGCAGAACTGATACTCTATAGCGGCCATAACACTCCAGCAAGCCAATAGAAAGCAGGAAACTGAGCAGCAGTGTGTTACTATTCCTTGGTGTTCATAATTTCAGATTCAGGCTGCCAACCACATCTGTCTTTTTCCTTTTAACAAAAAAAAAAAATTAATATATATGTATCTTGAAATTCTACTTTAAAAATTCAAAGGATCATTTCCATGCCTTAATTTTACTTTCAGAACAGCCAAGACAGTGCCTACTTAATTTTGTTTAAAAATTCAATAATTCAGAAGTTGATTCTAGCGATCTCTGAATTTTAAATGAAAAGCAGAGAAAGGAAAGATGACTATATCAAAATAACTTACACCAGGTTAAAGCATGCTGAAACACCATTTAAATTCTGGAAAACATGCCAGTGTTCCCATTTCCATTCTGTTTGCCTTCACTTTTAATTAAATTAGAAAGAATAATTCTTATAATCACTGTAATGATTGTTTTTGGGCATGAGTAAAAGTCTGAACAGGGCTGAAGTGTTTGGGTGGGCAGTGGCTCAAACCAGTGGCATCCTTAAGAATCAATACAGGGGCACCTCCACCAGGGAACGAATAACTGGGAAAAAAAAACAGGGGAGCCTTAAGGAGCTCAGCAAAGGAAAATGCGTGTCCTGCACCCTCATCCTGGGCAGCTTTAGCAAGGGAGCCGCCAGCAGGCTGGAAATGAGCCACTGGAAACCACTAGGCATCAGGAAGGCTCAATCACATGTGCAGTGCCCAAAATCTGAGGTCCCTCCCTAGGAGAAGGGTATGGATACCCCCATGGAGGAGGATGGAGCACACAGCTCAGGAGGGGCCCAGGGAGCTGGGCTTGCTCAGCCTCCAGGCAAAGAGAAAGGGGGACCTGCCAGTCTTCAACTACCTGGAGAGCAATCCTGAGAAGATGGAGCCTGACCTTTCTCAGCAGCGGTCAGCAAAAGATTGAAGAAATGTTCATAAATCACAGCTGAGTATAAGGTGAGAGCTGAAAAAAGCCAAACAGAACAGCATGAAAAAGTTAAGCACTACAGAGGTTGTCCAAAATGTCTGTGGGGCCTCCATCACAGAGCTGATCAGGGCAGGGCTGCGTGAGCCCCTCAGCAAGCTGACTGTTCAACCCTCCCAGCGGCCCCTTCTAATTAAAATTACTAAACGATTTAATGAGTGAAAGAACTTGGTGGCAATTGTTATTTACACAGCCTGCTTAATAATGAATGGTATTTGATGTTTATATCATAGAGCCTTGACCCTATTAAAAAAAAAAACTCTGTTTTGTTTCCCTGCAAGGAATTATCTTGTGTACTCTGAAGAATTATCTGACTACCAAAAACTAGAAACATTTCAGTTCTGAAGTTCTCAAAATGCAGCCTTTGTCAATTTTGGGTTGAAAACACATTTTAAAAGAGCAGAAATTTCCATGGAGTTAAGTTCTGCATGGCAATTGTTGTGCATGCACACACTCATTTTGACTCTTGCTAAAAGAAAGCCTGTGCTTTTCACTGTCTACCCCTCTTGCCATTTATTAAGGCTTTTTGGTAGAATATTTTGAAAAAAAAATATTGATTGGTCTTATAGCAATTTCCATTTAGTTTTGTTATTTGTCTTCTACATGCAACCAGAAGACCCCAGTAGAGACTTGGTAGGTAGTGTAAAATTTTGAATCAAAGAGCAGAGAATTGATGCCCAAGAGAGGTGGTGTATGACAAGCCAGATACATGGTGGAAGGCTTGGAAAGGGATGAAGAGTGGTAACAAAAACACCTGAGCTGGGAATACAGTCTGGCTCTCTGGGTCTCAGTGTAGTGCTATCTGTTAAATAAAAGCTGGTATGAGGCAAAATACCATATCAAAGTCTCTTGCTGACACAGTCTGCCTGAGGTTAAAGACAGAACAAAGCCAGAGTTAGACTTCTTCCTGAGAGTTATTTTTAAGGTTACTCTGGCTCAGCAGATAAACATCACAAGCTGGCACAAGGGAAGAATCATGGGAGGCACGGATGTCTGCTCGTTCTGTGCTGGCAGCAGGAGACAGCTTGTGGCTGGGACAGTGGGAGCAGCAGCACTGTCACCCTGGGGAGTCCTGGTGAGGTGCCAGATGCCAGGCAGAGGTGCCAGTCACAGCAGCACCTGCCTGGCAGAGGGGCTGGCACAGCTGAGAACCAGCTGGGCACAGAAAAGGCCTTGGCAATTAAACCTCAAAAAACGGCAATGAGAGGGGTTCGCACGTGTGACAAAATCAAACGCAAACCCCTCCTTCTGGAGAATATCCTAAGTGGGTTATGCCCTCCAGAGGAGTCACCACTGCTAGAAAATTCGATGTCTACCAAGACTGGACACTCAACACTTTGTCTAAAGTGTGTCTTGGGCAGCTCTAGGCCCAGTGCTCCCATTCAGGCTGTGAAGCCCATCACAGAGTGTGCCCAGCCGAGCATCAGGAAAACTACTGGCCTGTGCTTCAACTCCATTAATTTGTGAGAACAGGATCTCTAATAGCATGCTTATTTCCTAATTTTATAGTCCATATTTTGAAGTAAATAAAATAAATTTGGGCAATAATATTTTGCTTCAGTATGGTGTTAGCATTAATACTCATCCAGAAAGACCCCTCACAGCTGTGTTTTAACATAGCAAGAATTGATTTACACCTGGACCCATTTCTCTTGGACACCTTCTAGCAGTTCCTGTCAAATACTGCTTTAATATCTTTATATTATTTCACTTTATTCTGCATTAATAATGTATGCTTTGTTATTAACAACCTTGGTATTCAGCAAATAAATGTGGCTTTACTAAATTTTTCATTAGCACTACAATGAATGTGCATGTTTCTGTAACTGCAATTGAAGATGTTTTTTAGATGGACAGCTGTCCTAATGGACAGCAGCCTATGCTTCTGAAACAAGGATAGCACCACCTCAAAAGCTTCCCCAGAAAAACACTAAAGATCCAATTTCCTAAGACAGACATTTTGCTTTCCTTTTTTTTTTTTTTCTTCTTTTTAAAAATCATCCTGGCAGTTCTGTGCAAAATAAGGTGCAGTATACAAGTTGTTGTTGTAAGAAAAGAGGTAATGGAAATTTTCTTGGGGTTTTCTCCTATTTGAAAAATTCCAGATTTTTTCATTTCAAATTGTTTCACAAAAACATCAGAGATCTCACATCACTCTTCCTGCCAATATTTACTTAGAAGACAGAAGGAAACCAGCAGAGGAAATAGGATGGTTTATTTGCTTTTAACTAAAAACATCAATAAAATATGATAATCTCTGAGAAAACTGTGTTTTTACTCATTTCTAGGCAAATCCCTCATCCCATAATGCATTTTCAAGAGGAAGGTAGCATAGGAATAATTCTCTCCTGAGCACTTTTGCCAGTACTGTCAATCCTTTGGTTGCCTTACACCCTCAAATTTTTTTGCCTAAGTAAAGAATTCAAAGTTATCAATTGCCAGTGTGCTGACTTTTTTGGGCTGCCTTGAGCATATGCCACTTAATACAATATATAAGGCACTTATATTGTAGCTGTGAAATGGAGCACCATGGCAACAAGGGCACGTAGGAGAGGGCTGTTAAACCAGAGGAGTAGGTGTGACAGAAGGCCTGGGGTTTGTCAGTAATTCAGACTTTATGGCAAGAGGAAATTGATAAAAGGCATTTAAAGAGAGTTAAATCTATTTTATTTCTGTGATCACATAATACATCCTTCATCAAGATGTGAACTAACACCTCTAATGAAAGGTAAAGGACACACAATTCAGTAGATGATCACTTCAATCCCATTTCCATCCTGTTCCACACAAATCAAAATAAATGCTCCCCTTGAAGGAAAGACACTGTAAGTATCTTCCCAGGAAAAGAAGGGACAACACCCAACACAAAAAGGACAATAACGTTCAGCACTCCTGGTCCTGATTGCCTCAATGCCTCCCTCACAACTCATGAGAGTGCTTGGTCTCTCAGAAGTGAGGCTGAGGGGCCTGGGCAGGCAACAGCCACATCAACAGTGACTAAATCCTTAAAGCCTTTGCCTCTGACATGGCAGGACCTTAAGTCACATTGGTCCACAGCCAGATGAGGGAGAATTACCAAAAAAAAAAAAAAGTTTTATGAAGGAAGGAAAGGCTGCTAGCCAAATACAAGGCTTGCAATGTAAAACCAAGGATATGAACAACCAGTGTAAACCTAAGGATTTTTACTCAAATGTAACACTAACTATTGGCTAGAACTCCCTTTTTGCTTTGATATTTGTTCTGTTTTAAAGTCTTCATTGCATCATCTGAATATTTTTAAAAGTAATAAAAACCAACACTTATTATAAATTACTATTAAAATATTGTTCTAATCTACTGTTCCAATCTAGAATAAAAATAATTTATGGATTTATTTTAATTGGCATCATCAAACAGCTCAGAACTTTTTAATCTGAGATCTTCCAATTTATGTTGGAGTAGCACAACTACCACCATGTGCTAAGAAAAGGACAAAAACCCAATCTGAAATGCAATCAGATAGGATAAATACTTCTTTATCCTCAGATAAGATTGTGAACTTTCACCCTCCAAAATTAATACTACTGCATATAAAAACCCCTAAATCAAGCTTGGTTCGTCCCCTTACACCAGGGTAAAATACAAAGGTATATTTCCAGGTGTCATGAAAGCTTCTAGAAAGCAGCTCTTGAACATCCTATAACTCACAGCTGTTAATAACTTCAAGCAGTGCTTCAAAGTTGAAAAATAGTCACTTTAAGTCCCATAGGAGACAAAGTGCTGGCCTGGGGCTAACAAGGTGTAGGGGGCTCTGCACAGGTTCCCCGAGTTTATTTCTGAGATGCAGCTACCTGGCACACAGGACACTCGGATACACCCAAACTGCAAATCCTCAAATTATTACTGAGCCCACTTGCTATCCATTCAGGAACAGGGAAAAGGCAAGGGATTTTGTTGGTACAGGAACCACACAATAATGGGACATGAACCATGCCCATATTTCCTGCCCCTCAAAGGTTGGGAATTCCCTGGGAGTTTGACAAAAACAGGGAGTTAAAGAACAAAGGCTGGCCCTTTCCAAAACCCAGATGATGGTCTCTGCAGCTGTTTTCTGCAGGTGAATCCTGCCAAATACTCAGTGTGGGGAAAAGGGGAAAGGCTTCAAGGGGAAAATGCAGAGAAATCATTTTGGTGTGTGCAGAGTCAGCAAAACACTCTGTCTATAACCGAGTTTAAAAATGAATTGACCCAAGTGACACAAGTCAAGAAGAAAACCGTTTCATTAGTTGTGCTTGCTCAGGAGTTCCCTCTGGGACCACGGGGGGCCCATTCCTCTGGAATTACCCAAGGTCTCCAGCACATGAGGGTGAAGAGACTGTGCATTACCCTGCAGCACCATCCAGCCTGTATTTTATAAATTAAATCAGCCAAATTTTATCAATAAGGATTTCATTGAAAAAAATCCGCAAAATCAAATATCGGAACAGCCACAATCAGTCAACATCGAGCCAGGGGTCTGCGCTGGGTGAACTCCAAACCAACCTCTATCACACTGGTTCCCCCAAAGCTCACTTTGGAGAGCCAAATTTTATACAGTTTTTTGCTATGCAGCTTCAGTTTGTTTGTCCTTCTCGTGTTACATATTCATATTTCTGCTGCCAGTCTGTTGATGAGATTTCCAAGAAGGGAAGAGAGTTTGAGTAGATTTTTGGGAACTGGACATTAAGATGTATGGTCCTGAGGAATTAGACTAGATCAGTATCAGGCGTTAATCACTGGGTCATTGGTAGGCCCATCATGCCTGGGGGGACTCATCCTCTCCCAGTGCCATCCTTGTTCTCTTGCACATTTCCCTGTTTCTGGGTTCTCGGCAGCAGCTTTTGCAATCCCAAGTTGTTTGTGTTTGATACATGAAAAATGCTTTATACCTGATTTCATACATGTACAATAAAACGCAAATTATACCACATATATTATACCATATATACTACAATCCCTCCCCTTCAATATCACCATTATAATTCATGATTTTGTTGTACTATTTTGCTAAGGTGTATTAAGTCAGAATCCTTATTGATTATTTTATTTTTGAATCTTACTTTCTTTTGGACAGTGTCATATTCTAATAACAAAAGACTATTATTCTACATCTAGCTATTTTCTTTCTCATCTCATATTTTAGTGCAATAGCTTTCATATTCCCCTTTGTCTTTCTTTACTTGAGCTTCAAATTTTGCCAGAATTGTTGCTGCCTTCCCCTGTTTTTCTCCTTCTTTTAACTTTAAGATTTTCATTACATTTGAAGTTTTTCTCAAGCCTCCTGTGGCCATTTCGGGATCGGTAGGCAGGGCTATGATCTGCATACCTTGAACTACAGAATGTATCAATTGGATAAAACTGGGTATCAGGGTAACAATACAATTCCAGCAACCAAGCAAACTATGAAGAATATTATTTTCTTCCACCATGCACCCTCAAACAAATGGTCCCACCATGATGCTTGCAGTATTGAGTTCCATGTTTGGACTGGGATGTGTGCTACCTTTTTAATTGCAGCTGCTAGATTTTTTTTTAATTGTGCTTCCATAGTCATCAATCTCAACACAGTATTCAGACTCATTACATTTTCCACAAACTCCACCTTCTTCAGCAAGCAAATAATCAAGTACTATTCTGTTTTGATAAACAAATGCCCACAGCTGGGAATGTTGCTTTGCCAGTAGTTTGAGAGCATCTGATGTGTGGTTAGACACAATTTCTACCACCACCTGTAATCTTATAAATCTGTTCAGGAGGTAAATTTGGGTTCAGTATCCCCAACTCCCAGCCTGGGCCCAAGTTGCAGGACCGTAGTGTTCTGTTATTCTTTCTGCTGGCCAATCCTCATTTTCCCACTTTTGACTTCCTCCCACGATTGGGAGTATTTTCCTGATTTCTCTTTTTTTTCTCTGTTTAAAGTCTCATACAGGGGTGCTCACCACAGATTGCTCTTGGTTTTCGGCAAAGTAAAGAAAGAGGGTCTAATCATCCCTAGAGTGCAGGAACCTTTCCATCCATTAGGTAGCTCACTAAGTTTTCTTTCCACAAATCAAATATATTCCTCTAGGGGCATTCCATTTCATATTGCTGTTTTCTGCCTTGCTCCAATAACTCTTTAGATCATCTATGGATTGGTAAGGATTGGCTCCAGCACACCTGTACCAGCATAATCCTACAGAATAAACCCACTTGCAGTTAGTCCCCTTTACAAAGCTCCAATAGCCCACAGGGGCTTCTGGCTGCCAGACCTTGGTTTTGTTACTTATTTACAGGAATTTACTGCTAGTGTGGATATACTCAGGGTGTATCCCACTACTTCAGTATATTCTTTCCCTTCTCTACTAATACAGAGGGTCCCAATGATTCTTTCATCTAAAACCCATTCCTCAGGTCTTGGCATAGTTTTTGACATTTGAATATTATCCCATTTAAGGAGCTGTTCTGGAGTCAATCCTTTACCCTTCCATGCCCACTTTTCTGTGGATTTTAATCCACCACATATCCAAGTCTGTTAGTCCAAGTTCTGTAGCAATTTATTGCGTTAGATCTTTGAATGAATTCTTATTTGATGCTGGTAAGCCCCAATCATTATATTGCTTTTCCTAATTGCTTATATTGTTCACTTAGAGTCTGTAATCTTTCTTGTTCTATACTTTTCTTTCTGGCTTCTGACTCCAGTCTTTTTAATTCCATTGCTTCTGTTGCACTTTTTTTTCTGGGTCCACCCCTTCATCATTTCTTGAAAAAAAAAAGTTTCTTCAAACTTTAAGCACACCCTTTTGTCATCATCTTTTAGAAGGTCCAAGAGTATAGGTTCATTATTAAAAAACCATGTCATATTTTAAATTCTTCCCTACCCAGTATGTTTTCCTGTTCATCACACACATATCTAACTTATTTTTATCATAACATAAGTTATTAACTTGAAAATATGACACAAAGGTGGAGTCTTTTCTACCTCCAGTCCAGACCATGAGATTACAATGCTGACAAACTGGGATTTTCAGCATCCACTTAATATCCTGTTCCTGTCTCATATGGATCTGGGTTTTTTCTTTCCTCAGAGAGAAGCTTGACCACTTGTTCTTAGGCCTTACAGCAGGGTTATGACATATCATTTCCCCTTCCAGTTTGCATATCTAAAATGAGTACCATTATATGTACAGTACCTGCTTTTTGCATTATCCGGGCAATACTCTTGGGCTTGGTATATTTTTCTTTCCATCTCCCTTTGTCCCTTCAGGATTGTTCTAAAGCACCATTCACACTTATCCATTGGGTTCTGCTTTTCAGTGCTGGGCAGCTTTGCTGAATGCAGACTACCTGCTGGGCACATGGCTAGGCTCAGGGTCGTCAGGATTACCCACAAGCATATTCCTCTGCTCATCCCTTCGCCCACCAAGTTGCAGCCAGCAGCAGGTCAGACCATCTTCTCGGCAGCAGGAATATCTTTCCAGGATTTCCTGGCCCAACCAAGCCTGCCTTTTAAAGGTGCCCCACCGGGATAGCTTTACAGTGTCTGTGGAGCAGGGAGTTTTACTTTCCCTTTGGCGCTCGATTGCTAAGACCTGCGCCCACGAGTCTAATTTTCCCCTCATCCCTTTTTGGTGTAAAAGGTACCACGCCAGGGAATCTAATTCTGGTAGGCCCGAGGCTGTGGCAAGTTCTAAGACACAGCTTAGCTTTGCTCTTCTTCTAAGCACTTAGAACACAACCCTTTTGGTCTGTATCCTCTTTTACAATGCACAAGTCAAATTTCACAACAGTAACCACACCCAGAATGTATACATAGATAACAAAGGCATTCAGGTTTTAAACAACTTATTGTGTTTCCCTCAGGCATTAGTGTCGAGGAAGCTTTATCTTCAGGTCTCCTGGAAAGGAGGTTATCTTCCACTCAGGCTCCTCCTTCTGTTCAACTTTCTTCACTCATGATGCATGAATCCAACCTTTTTCTGCTGTTTGAATGGCAGTGTCAGTAGCCAGAAGAACAAGAAATGGGCCTTCCCAGCAAGGAGCTAGCTGGACCTCCTTCCAGGTTCTGACCATCACACTGTCTCTGGGCTGCATCCGGTGTATAGAAAATCCCAGGAGGGTACTTCGGGTTATTAGTCCGTGTTTTTGCAGTTCCTGTAGTTTTTTGTTAATGGTTATTACACTGGGTTGCAGTTGGCTGACCTCTATTTTAGGATGATCTACTGGCATCCCGTGCTTGTAAGGCATCCCATATTACATTTCAAATGGAGACAGTCCCAACTCTGAGTGTGGCTGTGTCCTAATATTTAAGAAAGCCACTTGACCCAAGACATTTTTGCTTCTAGTATTAACTTTGATAATTGAATTTTTAAAGTTTCAAATTATTCCCCCTAGTCCAGAATAGGATTCCTACCTGATGTACATGTACAATGGAGATTGCCTTGGGACCTTTTATTGCTTCTAGGATTTGTCTTATCAATTCTTCATGTACCAGACCTCATCCACGAGTGCTGACCAGTCCCCTCTCTTCCCAAATTTTTCCAAAAATATGTACCACTCCAAATGCATATTTAGAGTCTGTGAACACAGTTCTCCTTCTCCCTCTTAACCATTTCAGTGCTTGTAGTACCGCATACTGCTCACATTCTTGAGCCAACCAACCAGCACTCAGAGGTCCTGGTTCTACCACTTCACCTGATTTACCATCTACAATGGCATACCTTGGTTTCCTCTTTCTTTCAACAACCTTTGCTGAGTCATCCACAAACCACTTCTCACCTTCCTCTAATTCTCCCTCTACTAGATCGGGACTTATTTTTGTTTGAAGCTCTATTATTTCTGTGCAATCGTGACTTGGACCCTCCAATGCTTCTCCAGACAAAAACTGGGCTGGATTTAGAGTTGTTGTGGTTCTTAACTCCAGCCCTGGAGAGTTAATTAATATTGCTTCATATTTAGAAGTCTGGCATCTGTGAGCCACTTATCTGCTTTTTGCTGTAATATGCTCCTCACATTATGGGGAGTATATACTATCAGGGGAGCCCCAAAGGTTATTTTCCTTGCCTCTTCTACTAACAGGACCACAACCACAATTGCCTGGAGACAGGTTGGCCATCCCCTGCTCACCAGGTCCAATAATTTGGAAACATATGCTACAGGTTTCTTACTCCCTGCTCAATCTTGTGTTAACACTCCATGGGCCGTATGATTGTTAACATCTATGAACATCTGGAATGGACTTTTCACATCTGGTAAATTTAGTACTTGGGCTGTTATTAATCCTTCCTTTAATTCCTCGAGTCCTTTCTCATCCTGTTCTGTCCACTTCAGCTTCTCAGTAGTCAGTTTTTCGTACAGGAATTTTACTTTCTGACTATACCCCTCAATCCACTGCCTGCAATAGGTGAATAGTCCCAGGAATTGTCTAATTTCTGTTCTGGTTTGTGGGGGAGATAGTTCTGTGATACCCACTACCCGTTCAGGATCTAACTTCTTTTTCCCCTTTGTAATCTAGTGCCCCAAGTATTTTACCTCGGGCTCTGTAAACTAGCTTTGATTTGGAGACATTCAACCCTTTGGAGATTAAGCAAAGCCACAGTGCAGGATCTCACCTCTTATTCCTTTTCTCCTGCTATTAACAAATTATCCACATACTGTAATATTTTGATCCCTTCAAGTGGGGTGAACTGGCTTAATAGTTGCTCCAAAGCTTGGCAGAATAAATTGGGGCTCTCAACAAAACCCTGTGGTAGAGACATCCATTTGAGCTGCTGCTTTCTGTGTGTCTCCAGATCTTCCCACTGAAAAGTGAAATAGTCTTGGCTGTTCTTGGCTAGGGGGCACTCCCAGAAAGCATCTTTTAGATCTATCACACTATACCAGGTGTCCTCTTGGGAAACCTGGCTGAGAAGCATGTGGGGATCAGCTACCACGGGAAACCATGTCCTGGTCCTTTCATTTACTGCCCTGAAGTCCTGAACTAACCAATAATTTCCATCTGTCTTCTGTACCACAGGTATCAGGGTATTATACCTTGACATGGAGGATCCTAGGGTTCCTTTTTTTTTTAAGTCATCAATTATAGGCTTCAGTCCCTTCCTTCCTCCCCTCCATGGAGTTAGGGTATTGCCTTATCCTTATTGGGTCCTCTGGGCTCTCTATTTCAATCACTATAGGTTCCATTTCCAGCCTCCCAACTTCCCCTGGGGTATACCAAACTCTGGGATTTATTTCTTCCTCATTCTTCGTAGTTAACTTATATAAATTTACCACCAACTGTGAATCTCTTACAGTCAAATTTATACCAAGGGCAACCATAACATCTCCCCCTAACAAATTATAGTCAGCTTCTTACATCTCCAATGTATCTTGATCGGTATGTGTATGTATCCAATTATACCCGGGGCAGTTGGCACTTCCTTTAGTGGGAATAAGTTGTGTCTCATCTTCATTTTCACTGTCTTCATCAATTGTCTTTTTTACCTTTCATTGTGTTCTCCTAAGGGGTGGGGTAGGGATTGCAGTCTGTAGGCTCAGTGGTGCAGCTTCAGTTTGTTTGTCCTTCTCGTGTTACATATTCATATTTCTGCTGCCAGTCTGTTGATGAGATTTCCAAGAAGGGAAGAGAGTTTGAGTAGATTTTTGGGAACTGGACATTAAGATGTATGGTCCTGAGGAATTAGACTAGATCAGTATCAGGCGTTAATCCCTGGGTCATTGGTAGGCCCATCATGCCTGGGGGGACTCATCCTCTCCCAGTGCCATCCTTGTTCTCTTGCACATTTCCCTGTTTCTGGGTTCTCGGCAGCAGCTTTTGCAATCCCAAGTTGTTTGTGTTTGATACATGAAAAATGCTTTATACCTGATTTCATACATGTACAATAAAACGCAAATTATACCAAAATATATTACACAATGTATAAGCACAGTAAAGGACACAGCTTTAACACTAACATTTTGTGAGCTCATTTTTAAAGTTCTGAATGAAGTTACATTTAGGGGAGTTCTGGTCTGCACACCAGCCATGCAGGCTTTTAGAAGCAGCCTGCTAGAACACTCTATGCTGCTGAAAAGCTACCTGTAGTTTCAAGTATCTTCTTAGTGCCTGGCTTTGCTCTTCTGAAGATGATCTTAATGGCAAATACACATTTCTTGTTCCTAACATAAGGGCCAAAAAGTTCTACTGACAAGGATTTTGAGATCCTAAAGTTGCAGATGCTCCTAAGAGGAGTAATCCATGTTTCAGTCTTAGTTTTTTATTATTTGCTGTTTTAAAAGCTACATAAAATTACCTTGAAAGGCTTCCCTGAAGAATCAAGAGAGCTTATTATATGTACTGACAGAACAGAGTACAATTGTCTCCTTCACAATTTTTTTTCCAAATAAATGTATTTTCTTCCATTTCTCCTTCTGTGTGCATTTACTATATTTTTTCCTACTATTTCATGTTCAGCAAGATTGATAACTTTCTAGCTATTTTTTGTGGCCTGCTTTTATTCACTGACTAATTTACATTTAGATTATGTATTTTTACCTTTTTATTGGAACAAATGGCAATAAAAGCACATTTGATATAGTGTTTACATCCAAATATAAATAAGCATCAGTAACTGGTCATGAATTTCTCAAGCCCTACAGCAAGAAATGAAAATGCTGCATTGTTTCACCTAGCTGGCTCAGTTTGTAGAGGGGAGCAGATGCAGACACAGGTACAAACCTGTACGTACATCTGTATGCTGGGATGTAAAAATCCTACAGTGTTACGAGCTTCACTTCATCCCCCTGCCTTTGGAGGAGCAAACCACTCCTTAACAATCTCACTAGTTCCTCCAAAGCCAAAAATCAGTTTCACCAGGAACAGAAGCCTTCCTTGTCACAGAGTCACAGGGTTCCTGGGAGAGCCAGAATCCTCTTTTCCTCCATAGGTAGGTAATGTGTGGTGGACACATTTGGTTCAGACCTTCAGCTACTGAAGAACTCAAACAATAAAGCGCCTCCTATCCAACAACATGAGAATCTAATGCCTGCCCAACGTAAAAAGCCTGCTCTGGAAAGTGAGAATCCCAGCCTGCTGACTGTTCCTGATTCTTGGTAACCTTTGACCTCAAGCTACACTCATGTAATCTGTGGAATAGGAATAGAGTTTAATAACTTCCAGAAGCCAAATTCTGCCTGATCACAAGAATACACAAACACTTTCCTTGCTAATCATCCAAATGCTGGTGCTGGGGATCACTGAATTCTCAGTTATGTTTTCAACAGCAAATGCTCATTTCTTCAATAGTGTTTTTTAATTCACTCCCCTCCCACTCCCCCCACAAAAAAATCCCACAGCAGAGAGCTTAAAAACCTACACTTTAAAGTTTTCACTGCATGTAATAGAATCATTCATGCTTTTTTTTTTCTTTTTTTTTTTACATTTAGTAATCTCACTTTTGAAAAGGATAACCAGTAAATGAAAACTTTCCAAAAGCTGAAAAAGATCTCTTCATCTGAATGTCCTTTTTTGCTACAGGAAGGGAAAAGGGTTAGGAAAGCTGCAATGTAGCAACAGAGGATGAAAATGGGTAGTGGATAAAAATAAGCAATGAGGAAGCATAGATATCACTTACTGCACACAACATCAAAATAGGAAATGTGTATATTTGTGCCTATGCCTTGCCAAGGTTTTCTGCAAGGAAAGCATTCAATATTGAAGCACCTCAAGATATCATTTCAAATATGTTGAAAAAGCCGCACCAAAAAAAAAACCAAACGGGGGAGAAAGCACCTGAAAGAATAAACCAAGAGTTGTCCAATTCAAATACCTCAAAATGGTAACAGCCTCAAGCAGCTGGGAGAGGGTGAGCGGGGCAGAGAGGTGTTATCACCCCTGGAAGGAGCTTGGGGTGGGTCTGTTGTTTCCAGCTGCCAAGCCAAGGTGGCAGGTTTGCCTTCTCTCCCCAGGCCAGGGCAGGCGATGGGCACAGTCCATCAGTCCATTGCAGCCCCCACACAGCACCTGCACATCACCCCACGTCGGTGCCACGGGCAAGGGCTGGGCAGGCACAGCTCTGCAGAGGGGCCCTGGCAGCCCCAAGGCAGGTACCAGGTGAGGGCTCAGGCTGTCAGAGCACAGCACACACTGCATTCACAGCTTGTGCCAGGCAGAGCCAGCCCCTGCTGAACCCATGGGGAGCCAGGGAAGCAGCCACAACACAGGCAATGCTAAATACTCCACAGATCCTGGCTTGGCAGCAGAGGAGGAGGAGACACCCTAAAGATGCCCAAAAGAAACAAGCACAACACAAGAAACTGCCCACCCAGCCAGCCTTTATGACAGTGGCTCATTTTAAGGTTTAGCTCTTGCTGTTGAGTACAGAGCTACCAGAAAGAGCAAGTGATACTGAATTATCTGAGTTCTGGACTGTGCCCTGCATGGGCTCTGAGGGCTCTGCCAGCAGCTGGCTGGAGACACAGCTCACTGCCACCAAGTGCTCAGCACTGAGGTGAGCAAATCCTAATTCTGGCAACATTCAAGGTGCACTAGTCTCTATTTCCCCAGCTCCCACTGCTCTGGAAGGAAAGGACTTAAAGCCATTAATTAAAAAAGAGACTAGAACAACATTCTCCAGCAATAGTAAAGTGAAGAAACCACCTTTTCACTGAAGTGATCCTGCACAGGTCTATTAATTTTACCAAAGGGAAGACACAGCTGTTTAAAATAACAGCACAGCAGCTTTTCTATCTTTTGTGCTCCAGCAGCAGTGGGAATTCCCCTCCATGCCTCACCTTGCAGAGCTTTGGCTGTAAAATGCTCCTAGGGTAATGTGTTGCAGCTTGGGAAGTTGGAAATACTATTCTACTCTCTGAAGGTTCAGAAAAGAAATTGGCATACCATAAGGAGAGGGAAAAATAATGGCAGGTTGACATAAGGGAATGGGCCATTTTCACGAAGTTTATCTGCAGCAGATAATTTTCAAATGTAAACCCCACTCAGTGAGAGAAGAAATCAAACAGAAATACACCATAGAACATATTCCCTGGTCTCTCCTCAAGATAAGGAAAGTATATCAGATCTGGTTGAAAATTCTGTGAAAGATAACAAGGCTCACATACTGTACCTGTGCTCTGTGTGTGTGGCCAACATATACTGGGTGTTTCAAACCACTTGTGTGCATATCCAGCTCAAATAGGAAATATGCTCTCAATAGGACTGCATGCTTACAATTTAGGAAAAATCCTTGGGCAATGCAGATATTTTTTTGTGGTGTGCACAGGTTGCTCAAAGCAAAGCTCATCTAGAGAATTACCATGGTTTGTCCCATGCTGTCATTCTGTGAATAAGGTGGCCAAGACCTGGCTGCTGAGGAGGGAAAATGAAGCAGGACAGTTTGGAGGGAGCCTGGCACCAGCCAGCCAGGCCCTGAGCTCTCAGGCCTCAAGCCACTGCTCATGAGTGCAGGGTGACTTCACACAGCTTTGCAGTTAACCTCACAGTTAAAAAAAATAAAAAAATTACTGGCTTGAACTCAACATATCCACAAAGCTCTGCAGGGCTTTTCTCTAAGAATATCAGATAAAGTACCTCCTATAGCCATCACTCTGCTATTTTTTACTATTTGCTCCCCCTTTCTGACCTTCAGTGAGTAAATTGGAGTTATTTTTCTCCCCACTGTTGCATTTCAAGTCCAAGCATGCTACAGAGCTAACACATTTATGGAGACTTTCTGAGCTGGAATCTCTCCATTCCTATATAGAGTTCAGTGGGGCTGTATGAATAGCTCACAGCACAAGACATTAGAGCCCAGACCCCAATGGACTGGGTATCACCCCCATTCCTACAGGCAAGGCAGGTGGAGCAGGGGCTTAGGTGCAAGGGCATCCACTTCAAGGACTCTGGGATGTGGCAGCAGTGTGTGAGAAGAAATACAACCCGAGCAGGCTGGATTTCCTAACACAAATAAGTACCTTCTCCAAGAAACTACAATTTGGTCTCTGACCACCAAATTTTTGTCCCTTTGTTCAGTCATTTGCCACTCACTTTCTCAGGTTGCTCAAAGCCCCATCCAGCCTGGCCCTGAACACTTCCAGGGATGGGTATCCACAATTTCTCTGGGCAAAGACTAGCACAAAGGTGCCACAACAGCAGAGGACTTCGTTCTGCTCCCTATCTAAGCCTGCATCAAGCTGCATGGATGTGTAATAAGCTGCCTTTTTTAATAGACTAAGTAGATTTGCTAGCAAAAAATCTTGAAGTTCAGTGATTTAATTAAATTTGCAAAAAAAAACCCAAAAAACAAACACCGAATGTTTTTCATTCGGCAGAATGTAGAAGGCAAAGCTTTGTTGGATGAAAGAGACAGACGCCAAACTGTTTTAGTAAAGCTGCTGGGATGCAAAGGAAAATTGGCTCAAATGCACATTTCATTCAGTCCCTGATTTATTGCTGTTTGTTTACAATATTGAGCAACTCAAAATGCACTTCAGTAGGAAAATTGCTTAAGATTTGCTCTAAGCTTCACTGCAGCAGGCTTTCACAAGACATGGCATTACTCTAAGACAATTATTTTTTGTTTCATTGTCTTAGACTGGGTTGGACTTCCCTGCTCATTCAATGAAAGCTGTTACAGAGCTGACTGGGAAAAGAAATTTCCCAGTTTAGAAGCACACCGAGTGCTAGTCAAAACTCACTGAGCATGTTCATTTCCTCGGGAAGCCACTGTGCCTCTTCACAGTAGAGGAGATATATTGAGGCAT
Organism: Parus major; assembly: GCF_001522545.3. Classification (NCBI taxonomy): domain Eukaryota; kingdom Metazoa; phylum Chordata; class Aves; order Passeriformes; family Paridae; genus Parus; species Parus major. The sequence continues at coordinate 6,592,260 of NC_031775.1, read as the reverse complement.
GAAGTCTCCAGCAGGCCCACATTTGCCTTGGCCACAAACTACGTTTGCCTGCTTTTAAGGCATCTTGCCCTAAGTACCAACCGTAATTCAAGAGGATTTTCAAGCAATCTGTCTTTTCTGGGTTGTGGAAGTTGTTTCTGTGTGAAATGAGAACACCTGGCTTGTTAATACAGGAAGAAGACACAAATCATCATCAGAAATCCTCCTATAAACTGTGAGAGTTGAGGCAGGAGGCACACAAAGGTGACCCATTCAAGCTGTATTTTGAGGAACAGTAAAGTTGGACAGACACTGGCTGCAAGACAGGCTCTCAAAACCCTCCCCAAGGAAATTGAATACCCCAGAGCTCTTTGCTTCCCAAAATTTTCCTTGGGAATATAAACTGTCAAGGAACTTGCAGACTAGAGCCATCCCCATGAGTCTTCATCATTCAGAAATTATTTACATTAAATATATGCAACTTCCCACTGAAGGTTTTGGGCATCCAAACAGATCAAAGCTGGATATGAATCAGGACTGTTACCAGTTGTTTGAATCTACTTTTCTATGTGTTCATCCCTGTGGCTTCAATCCTTGACATGTAAATGCCACCTGTGCCCTGCTGATTGAAGTGAATATGTCCATGTTCCTTCCAGCTGTACAGCTGATCTGTAGACTTTCCTGATTTATGCCACTTGCACATCTGATGGGTTTTATCTACACTTCCAGGAACTGCAGCCACATTTCCCAGTCTCCACTTATCCAAATTTGGCTTGGGCAGAACAATTTTTTTGTACAAGTTTAAGAAGTGGAGTTCCTATGCCCTAAGGTCAGAATTTTGTCACAGCACAGATTTTTGACATAACTTTTTAAGGCTATAAAACATTCAGGAGACTGACAGCTCCAGACTGTCATTTGTTTCAGGAGAATAACTCACAGAAAAGTTACAAAAGGTTGCTTTTAGGCATCTAGTTTATATTCTGAACTTGATTTACCCCTGAATGGTCCTTTGTAAGCCATTTATGTTTCTCATTTAAAATAGAGCAGCTACAAATTCTTCTGTTATCTAAGCATGTCAGAAATGAAAATTAGATTGTTTTTTGCATTCCTTTTATCACACCAACTCGATTCCATGCCACACATGAAAGCTTGGTCTCTGCTTTCTTCTAGCCAGAAGCATTTAATCCTCTTAATGGGTGACTCACCCGATTTACTTAGTCTGGTCAGATCGGAAATCATCTGCACAGCCAAAGAATTACAAGTATGGAACAACAGTGCATGAAATTACCTCAAGGATTTCCATATGGATCTTGCTGTCTACAAGAATATCCTACCTAATAAGCCCAGGGGATACAGATAATATATTTACAAACCCTACTTTCATTGATTTTTTTTTTTTTTTCACTCTTTTCCTCTCCTCATTAAACAAGGCATATACCCAATTTGAAGTCACTGGTTAACAGCTAAAAGCAACTTCTGTAGGCTTTGTAGGAAGTAGGAGTGACAAAAACACCTCTTCTCTCACTTCCTGTAGGTCAATAAAATATAACATGATGAACCATCTGCTGCTTGTATAATGGGTAAAGGCTGGAATAACACATCAGAACTAATCTAGTCTTTTCAGGGTTATCTTCATGAGTTTTAAATGTAACCTCCCACTGGCTACATGAAAGAGCTGACTTAGCTCTGGAATAGCTGAGGACACTCTCTGTGCTACCAATCTTATCTGCTTTCATTCTCACCATAACCAACTCATGAGGCAGTGAAAATATGAATTAAATTACCAAAATTACCTTTACCTTTTATTTCTCACAAGTCCCCAAAATAGGCTAGTATTTTAACAACACATCCAAAGAAGGATGTGTTGAAAGACAGGGAAGATGTAACATAAAGGGTCTCACATCTGGCACTTGGGATTGCTCACATCTGGGAGAAAATCTCTGAGAAGAACAAGTCAGGGAGTTCATCTGCTGCACAGAGGCAGATGGGGGATGGATGTTGGGCTGCTGAAAGGAGCAGGGATGGGCTGAAGGTCCCTGGGCTGTCCTGCAGGAAGCTGCAAGGCCTTGGCAGGTGCTCACTGTGCAGCAGGTAAAGGACCTCCCAGCTGCTCTGTGGCTCCTGGAGGGCCAGTTGGACACCAGGGATAACACAGATGCCAACACCCACCCCATACATCACTTAACCTGGTAAGTATGGGAGCAGCCCAGCACACTGCTGTGAAAACAATCACCTTTTGAGAACCTGTCCCTGCCCAGCTCAGGGGAAGCTCCCACCAGCTGCTGGATATGATTATTCCTTGCCTCTCCTCACGCCATGAGGCTCTGCAGAGAATACAGAGTCTATAGGGAGGTCTGATGGGATTTTCCATGAGCTTTGTAACACCAATCTGTGCCTTCCAGGTGGTGCAAAAGCAGAAACACAGGTCAAACTCTCACTGCTTAAATATTAGCAATGATAAGGGAGAGGGTTTGAAACAGAGCTGTGATACAAAAGGTTGCATTCAGAGTTTCTAGCCTAGCAATAGAAATTACATTTAATTAATAAAACCCATATTCAAATAGCATTAACTCTAAACCAACTAAATCCATAAAATATCTCCAGCTTGATTTCTAAATTCTATTATTTAATTATTGTATCTCTTCTGATAGTAATTTAAGCAGAAAATTTAGTCTCTTGAGTCATGTTGAACCAAGGCTCAAACATTAGCATCAGAATCTCCTTGTTATTTTCACAATTTTCTTTCTTAATATTAATCACTAAATACAATTTTGAAGTAGTATTTTCTTTAAGACTTAACTTGCTTTGAGATTTTCACTTTAGCTGAAATTAAAAAAAAATATACAGGGAGCATTAGCCCAACAAGACAAAACTAACAACTTGCAACCTGCCATCAATTTTCACACTAACAAACCAACTATGCTGAAGAGACAGTGAAAACCCTGCATATGTAAATGCTGTAAGTCAGAGGATTTCTTGTTGTTGGTTGGTTTTTTTTTCCCTTTTTTTCTGTATTTCATCCCCTGTAAACAGCAGTGGCACACTTCAGCAGGAGGAAACCTGGTAAACACTCAAATCATGGTTTGCTGAAAGGAGAAATACTCAGACTGCATTTTCAGGGACATTTCTTCATCTCCTTCCTCATATTGGTAGCTAAACCTACAGTAAGAATATTTAAAATATTTTATGTGTTTGTGGTTTTAGCTCAAAACAGAGGGAATATGAGATTTCTGAGAATTTTCATTAAAAGCTCTTGTCTGAGGTCTTCTAGGGCTTTTTGAAACTGAGGACAATTTTTAGATATTTCAGAGCTTTATGAACTGTCAAAAATGCTAAGTGATTGTCCTAGGGTGACTAGGAAAATGCAGCTTTTTAAACTCATTTTTCAGAACTCACACTTCCCAGAAAACAGACATTAACAGGAAAGTTTGTACAATAAATCATGGCTGAGATTGATAAATACAAAATCATTCAAAACCCATCAGTGAGCTGTTCAGAACACTGATGCCAATATAATACAGCTTAGTTGCTGAATGAAATTTGCCTAAGATCAGATGGGGTTATCTCACATCCACATAGACTAACAAACCCAAGGCAGTGACATTAGAACTTTACAGCTCTAAATGTAAAGTGCCACACACATCTGGCAACAGTCCCACTGCAGGAAGAAATTAATAAATAAATGTTTCCACCTTAACAGAAGATTCTGGTCCTCACAAAAAGCAGACCTGACCTATCAAAAAGAATCAAGATAATACAAATCAAAAGCCCTGGCAAGCTGGTGTTCCTGTATCACCTTGCTGCAGCCAGGTAGCTGCTGTCACCAGAAGTGACATGATCCTGTGCTTGCAGCATGCTCTGAACATGGCTGTGACTTTGGATTAAATTCTGCTTACCAAGGGGAGGATGCTTTCTTCCTCACTGTCACTTTAATGTTAGACCCTGTCTTTAAGATATTTAATCCACCCAGCTAAGGGACATTGATCTGGTGTCTCATGCTGAACTTCACATTTTCTCTGTATCCTCTGTGCTTGCCTGCATCTCGATATTTCCCATCCCATTGCAATCCAGAACATCCTTCTGCGGGACTGTCACACATTCCTCATGAGCCTGCTGTGCCCCAAGGCATTACCCCACCTTTCCATCCCAGAGAGCTGGGGGATGTCAGGAGGGTTCTGCCTCCAAAACATGGACAATTATTTCAGCAAGAATAGTCCCTCAGTATTCATGTCACTAAAAATATTTAAATATTCTTCAAGAGAGTGATATATTGTCCACAGATCACTGTATGTTTTCCATTGTAGAACACAAAGAGTGGTTCAAAGAACACTAAAGTGCAGTTGGGTACTAAGGCTTAAAATACCAAAAATCCCCAGCATTTTCCTAACTACCCACACTGACATTAGAAGCTTCTTCCCAGCTCACAGTTGGGGTTTTAGAGGTAAGTGTTCTAGCTCTTTATTATTGATGAATATTACATAACCTCATAATGGAGGTATGTGGCTATAAACCAGGAGCAATGTGTAATGCAAAGATTTCTGTTACTGAAGTGAAATGTCACAGAAATTAACATCTCAGGGCCTCCCAGGCTTAGCACATGTATCAGCCTCAGCAGAGTCTAAAGTTTTCTGCAGTTCAATCATCCATATACAGGGAAACGTGCACTTACCTCATCTGCAAAAACTGGGCTGAGATCATATGCATGACATCCCACCTTCCTGCAGACACTGCAGGAACTAAATATATTTGTTTCAAAGTTGAAAGAAACAGGGAAGAACACCATCACATGATATTTCCTTCTTACACATGTAAGCTCTTTGTTTTACCAGTTGGTTTTGCAGAATCCTCTTCTGCTCTCATGCTTGCTCCCAGAGCTGCTTCACCCCACTCGGCCAAAATATCCCCTCTCTGTACAACCTACTGCTTCTCCTGGCCAGTTTAGACTAGCTTAGCCTTTCTCCTCTCACTCATTAATGAATGAATTTTCTCCTCTCACTTCATTAATGAAACATTAATCATGCATATCCAAGCCTAAGCCACATAACTCAGGATTAATCAGTCCACTCTGATAAATGTCATTGACTTTTGCTCATCTCTTCAACATGTTTATACTCGAGGGCTAAGCAAATGGTAATAGCCAAGGATAGCTTGATCTGGCAGACAAGGGGCACTCTGGAACTCCAAAGATACTACACAAAAGTTCCAATAGAATTGAAGGAAACAAACCAATTACCATACATTTATTCCTGACTTCAATAGCTACTTCCCATCCTCCATTAATTATTTTTACAACCTCGTAAAGAAAAATAATGCAACGTGTATTTCTAAAACACGGCAACAAACCATCTGAAACACTCCCTGGGTGAAGTTTGTGCTTTCCAGAGCTGGCAGGCGCAGGCAGTGAACGTGACCCAAAGCACAGGTTTTGGAACACGCTGGAGAGCATAGCCTGACAGCCAGGTGCTGCCTGTGTCCTCAGCATCGCTGCCTTTCCTCACGGCGCTCACGGGCAGCTCCGACACTCCGCACTGCCCTGACCCCTCTGCACACCTGCAATGCCTGCACACTAAAGGCACAGCAACAGTCTGGATTTGGGACCAGGAGATACAAACCACTGCTTTAAAATGAGTTGCTTCAGGCTTAATACTGCACTTTCCTGGAAAATGTAAGCAGCAGAGTAAACCTGGCTTTTCTGGCTGCAGCCTTAGTGCTGAGCCAGGCCAGGGAATATGAAAAATAGCCCAACAGGGGAGAGGAAAGAGTAATCTGTGCTGTGGGGAAGGAACAGGAAAGGGCTGGAAACAAGGGCTCTGAAAACAAGGAGTCTGAGGGACCCGGGGATGGCTGAGCTGGTTCTCAGCCCTAGGGAGAATACATGGGAGTCTTTATGGTTTTCCATCACATTTAAATTAAACAGGAGTTTTCTCTTTCTAGCAGAGTCTGAATAATCATACCTCAAAAGATAGACAAATTTTCCCAGGAAAACCTTTTGTGAGAACAGTACATAATCCCTCACAAAAGGCCAGATATCCGACCGAGATAACCCTTCACAGCATCTTAAAGAAATAAAGCTTAATTATTATCATCATTTTCCTTGAGCTACTCAAACTTAACCCCAACTACAAAGCTATCTACTAGAAAAAAAAAAGCATTGCCTAAAGATATTGCAATATAAAACCAGGCAATTTGCTCACACACATGAAAGCAGCAGACTCTGGAGCGGGACAGATATTCCAGAGCCATGCAGTTATGGGAACAGCTAAAACACACACAAGGACTCAGCAGGAGCTGGTAACAACACTAGGAAATGCTACACACTCTCAGAATATTAAACATGGATTCAATGGAAACTGGACACTCAGACCTCTTCAGAGCCCCTTAGCCAGTCAAAGATCAAATTGAGAATTTTTCATATGTGCTTTGAAGAAGAAACAGGAAAATATTACAGGAGACTACTTTCTTTGCATTAAAAAGACTGCACAGACATTTACCTGAAACCATATGTAACTCTACAATAATCAGTCAAGCAATTTCAACAGATCAAAACAGCAAGGAAACAAAAACAATCAAGGCAACATCTTAAAAATAAAGTCTCTCCTTTTCTTTTAGGGGAGAATTTTTGTTAAAGAATTCATACAAGTTTATTTTTTAACACAATCTCCTACTCCCCACAGAAAATAAAATGCTTATTTGGGGATTATATTAAACTGGCTAGTTAGTTACTTACAGTGGTTGTATTTCTCTTCATCCTCCCCAAAAATAAAACAAAGAGTAACTTCATTCCTACTTAACCTGAGCTGTATTTCTATTCTGAGCAAACTCTGACAAAAACAACCCAATCCCACCACCCTCAAATGCCTATTTACAGCCACAGAGATCATAAACCAAATGAGACAATACCTTTTCTGACTCACACTAGGGAAGACAGCAGCCTCCTTATAATGAAGAGAAGGAGCCCCAGCAGAGCAGAGCACCTGGCAGCTCAGGCATTATGTCCCTCCTGCCCTCACACCTTGTTACCTCCTTAGGGTTGGTTGGTGTTCTGCATAAGGCTTGTGCATAAAGCCCCCATTAAGCTGTAATTAAGGCTCCCAGGGCCCAGGTATGAGGGCAGCTCCTGTGCTGGCTGCCCCCTGAGCCCTGGCAGCTGTTGCCATGCTGGGAGCTCCCATGCTGGATGCTGGGTTATGGATGTTGTCCTCTCAGAACAAGTTTTGAGCCTTTTCTTACACATAGACAGGGGTGGCCTCCTGAAAACGAGGCAGAAGATCATAAAAACATAGATCTGGTTTAGCACTTACAGCAATATGGAACAATGCAATTATCTTTCTTTGGGAAGTAGAAAACCTGGAGACCATCAGGTCTCTTAAAAAATTCATGTTGTTTTCATGCCTTTTTTCCTTTCTCCATAATTAGTAATTATCTAAACATGTGGTTCTATTCAGAGTCTGACACTCCTGTAAAGTTGATGGGTATGCATTGAAAACACCAAAAGAAAAGCAGCAAGAAAGAAAAATGAAGAAACCTCATATTATTGGCTTCCCTACCTACAGTGCAGTGTGCATATGAATCCACTGGTATTTCATTTGCTTCTTATTCAATATGCAACTTCAATGTGCAACTTCTATATTTTAGATAACACACCTAAAAAAAAAAGTAATATATTTTGTTTGGAGCTTTTTTTTATAAATGCTTCTGATTTTTTTTAACTGGAGACTTATATTTCTGAACATATGAAGAGTAGAAATGCCTCAGCATTAAAAACACAATGGCAATGATTTTAAAGCTTATAATTTCCATAAAACATTTAGATACATTTCAAATCTAAATGAGCTGCTGATGAGAGCTGTTTTTTGTGTTATGTGACAGCAGAATCCCAAGATCCTTGTTCAACCATGACTCTCACTGAAATTTAGGAAAAAATTATCTGAGCCAAGACAGCAGGATTCTGTCCCAGAGATTTCTCTGCAAGGCCCTACGGCCAAATTCATTCTTGATTTAAATCAGACCAGCAGAACTGAAGTCAATAAATGCCACTGATTTATATCAGCTCATATTTATTGCTATAGCACCCATGCTTACTTCCATGCCCCCACTGTAATAATTTTCCACCGTTCATTAGGTGCATATATAAAAGCTGACAGAAAGCACAAGCCAACTGACTGCTCTTTACAGAGCTCCAAATGTCAGATTTCCCTCATTTGCAAACAAGGATTTGATCTTACTAATGCTGGTGGAAATAAGGGTTCCTACAACTCAGCCCCATGCTGCTCCACTGGGATAAATGAGATAAAAATCAAGAACTGGAACACAGAGCTACTGTGAGCATTACTGTTTGCATTGCTTTGAGGTGTGACATGCAGGGAATTTTAGGGCTGGCTCTTTCTGTCTTATCTCGCTGGTAACTCCAGTTCTATTTAATAATGTGAAACCTCTTAGTGACATTTCTAGACAGATTCCCTGTTATTTCCCACTCAGCTGCTTTATTTTTTTTTCCTTTTATCATTGTTCTGCAGAGATGCTCAAAACTAATTTGCATCAAAATGCCCTATTATGCCATTATTTATGGAAAATTACAAATCCCTACAGTGTCTGAAGACAGAATAGAGGATGCCTGGCTGCGTTCAAACATGTGGTCTGCTGAAAACCTGAGGGGCAGCTGTGAAGCCCTGACGGGCCTTTGGATCAGTTCTTGGAGTGCCTTGATGCCCCCAGGGTAGGTTCCTTCCAGAAGGAGCCCACATGGTAGTTCCATGCCGCAGGTCACACCGCCTGGGAGGCCCTGCTGCCTCACCAAGGCTCTCTCACTACATCCCTAATGCTTCTTTCTTGCACAAAGCTTCAAACCACAAACCCTAGAGGCATTTATGCTCCAAGACCAGATGATTTCTCATCTGGTGTAACCCCCCAAGAAATGCAAAATATCAGTAGATAGCAACTCTGCACGAGTTGTTTTGGTCAACCAGCCCACTCCTCTGAAACTGAATTCTTGCTGGCACAGATGTAACCACTCTCATGTGAGCTTCTAGGTTGCTTCTCCAGAATCTCCACTGAAACTCTAACTTAATTCATTATGTCCCTGGTAATGTCATAAAAACAGCAAAAAAAAATCACTTTCAATCTACAAAGCGGCTGTGTGACTATCTACCCAACTAAGCTGCTTTCATTCATTATCCTAGTGGGCTGTAACAAAGATATAATTGTAACACGATAATTTATCTTTTACTCTGGTTTCTTCTAATTTTGGAGGAACAAGAAATTGTACAAGTATAGTGTTATGATTCTAATCTTCCCTTTTTTTTTTTTTTCTTTGTTTCTTTGTTTTCCTTTCAGAGATACTGCTGGAGCTTCATTTAAAACAGGGAGATCTTGTCTTGTATCCCATTGCTGCACAAAGAAATGCTCTCAAGTATGCACTAACACTGTGCTGTTTAATTTCTAAGGCATGTTCTACTTTAAATAAATGGAACAAAATTCCAAAAAGTAAATCTGCAACACTTTCAACCTGAAAGAATTCTTACTTACCTGATGGAGTTATCTTTCACATGGGCTGAAGCACAAAACCTTTGCTCAAAATTCATGAAGTATAAATAAATAATCTTCTGAAAGTGTCCTTTGTTCCATGCTTGGCAGTTTTTACGTAAGTGTACCCTGTTGGAAGATGGACAGATTATTTGTAAATGAGTGAGTTAATATGACTGTGAGAGAGATGATTATTCTGGTGACTAAGTGTGGTAAAACACAGGAGGTCAAGGGAATCATGAGCTTTGAAAAATCTTCCTCCCCTTTCAGTCCAAGTAGTTTAGATTGAATCAAAACTACAGCCCTCTAGATGCCTTTTAGGACATGGGGTGGGGCCTGATTCTGATGAAGTAAATGAGTATAAGGATGACATAATCCAGTAGTTTGTACAGGAGCAATTACCTGCCAGAATTTTGGACCTGACTGAATTTCCACTGGAGTTAAACTGATTTCATTGGCTTTATCATTGATTTCAATTTGACTCAATTCAAGACATTCATTACTGCCTTGAGATATTATTAAGTTGCTGTGTAAGTTTCTTAAAAGTTAAGAAACTTCAAGAATATCATCTGAGCACAACAGAGCCAGGCTGCTCTTTTTTCTTATTCAGATACATATCTAGTGTTTTTTTTAAAAAAAAAAAACCTTCACTGCTTGCCTTATTAATGTCTTCAGGCAAGAAACACATTGCATTAAGATGGGTTGAGATTAATTTGTTGATTTGTTTGAATGTCCATATCAGTACTGCACTAGGGTAAAACCCCCATACATACAGCTGTGTGCTCCTGCATCTATATTAAATCACAATTTCTTATTATTAGTCAGTATCTCAACTTTACAACTGTCACAGTCAATTTACATGCAGAAACTTCTAGCTGAAATTTTTTAGTTCAGTATTGTTTCCCTGAAATTGAAAGAAATATATGTAATCTTAATTTAAAGTTCAAATGCCTGAATACCCTCTGTTTTGCAGGCTGTGAGACAGCTTCTAGTAATGTTTTCCCCCCATAAGTGTTCTTGATAAAGACAGTAAGATTAAATGCAGTAAGATTAAAAAGAAGCTTAAATGCGAACACTCATCCAGCTGTCCAAATATGCATCATACTTTCAATAGTAACAAATCTGTATTTACCAACCTATACAACTGTTTTCTAAAACACTTCACATGCACAGCTCTCACTAAAGCAAACAGAACTTCTTCTGACACACTTTAGAGACAACATCAAATGCATTTTTCTCCACAAGTTCCTGTACTAATCCAGTAATCATTCCTCAAGGCTTTCTAGCTCTGCTGCCATATGGTTGTCTGTGGGGAGAACATTAGAGTTGAATTTGTATTGTTCACAGGAGCATCCTTCACCAGAACAGACAAGCATATATTGTCAATAATCATGATGGTTCTGCTCCATTCCCCTCAGTGCACAGAGCTGACACCTTTGCTGAGTCACTCATTGTGACAGGGCTTCCTTCACATTTCTCGTTTCTTAACAGTTTGTGTTGCATTTTTATTCTTCCCAATTGTCATCTGCATCATCATCTCCTCTAATCACCTTAGCTCTGTGCAATCCCCCTTGAATTCCTTAAAATTCTTCTTAGCATTCATAAAGCCAATCAATGTGTATGACTGGGAGATGACTCTGCCACTCTCACCCTGCAGCACATGGCAGCAATTGTGTCATTCTAAACTGCCAGAGTAATCTTGAATACTTAATGCCCAAAGTCCTGAAAAGGCACGTGGACAATGGCTTGCATTTGAACAGAAAGAATTAAAAGGAGCAAAACTCTTGCAGAAGGGAGCGAGTCCATGGGAGAGGAGACAGATGTATCCAAGCAAGAGCTACATCAATGTATGTATGAGCATTTGTCTGGGATGAGGAAATTCAGCTGTGAAAAAAAGGGACTGCTCCTGAAAAGCAGCAACAGGTGGGCTGCATACATGGATCAAACTCGTGGAAAGTCACTGGGTGTCATTTCTTCTCTGCAGAAATCCAGCTGAGGGGGTACAGTGCTCCATTTGGCAGAAAAGGGGTCAGAGCTACGGAGTGGAAAATTTAACTGTGGCTGAGGCATACATCTAAACACAAAACACATTTAATGAGAAAGGTGAAAATTAATTTCTCTCTTCACTTTTCTCTTTCCCATTTATTTTTTCTTTATTTTTTCTCATGGGAGTGATTTTTTTCATCATTACTGGCTGGTCAGAAAACAGTGAATTATCTAGAGCATTTCAATTTTATCCCTAAAGGTCATCTCATTGCAAAAGGCATTTTGCTACTATGACATGTAACTTTATTTTGTCATTTGTTCAGCTCTAATCATGATATGGATCTAAATATGTGATATTTAATTTTTTAATTTTCTCTTTCTAATTTTTTTTGTTCATGCTTCAGGTGAACTAAACGCTCCCCATTTGTCATTTCTTTATTTCTGCTCTACAGTAGAATAAGGATTGGAGGACATCACATCCTCTCTAAGATGTCTTGATCATGCTTTTTTTTTGCTTTGATGTATTCTGTATGCCCTTTCTTTTGTCATATGCAGTGCTTTCTTGCAACTTTTAACAATTTTGATTGATTTTTTTGCTTTCCTTTTAACCACAGTCTAAGTCTTCTTTAGTTTTCCAGCTGCCACCATACTTCAGTTTCTGTATCTTGACATTTTCTCTAAAGATTTTTTAAATGATTTTCAAGAATCCATGGTTTGATGGTTCTTCTCAATGTATCTTTATGTACTGTACTTTAGTTGTATGTAATAATAAAGCATTGAAAAAGAAAGCCAAAACTTAATTTAGCCTTCTTCATAAATATTAATTTAAATACTTCTGCCTTTCATATTGCCAGAGACAGTTGCAATTGCCATAATCACAGAAGGCTCATGCTTGGCTTCACCTGCAGTAATGCTGCCATGTTTCTTATATCTTCATTCAGCTTCTTTTCCTTGAGGAAAACCTAGGGAAGGTGGAGGCATTGATCACTAAACTTTATGGTGCCACTGAGAGCAGATTAGAACTGCATAACACCTTCCTGTGCTCACAGAACTATTATCAGCATGATACTGAGGACTTGGGGCAGTTCCCCAGGCATCTGCACTTGTGGAACATGTAAGCACCTGGCTGTGAGCAGGTGGCACTGCTGGGTGTGCTACTCCTCCAGGGGGACACATGAGGAACCCCCTCCCAGCAAGGCCCATTGCCCCTGAGTTACCCAGAAATTAAAACCCTGAGAGGTCTTCCAGAATCCCTTTGCAATATAGTCTTCTGAGTGGAGGAGACTTCTCAATTTACACCAGAAATCCAATATTAGAGGAAACAAGAAATAAAAACTCTGCCCAAGACAATTCTGTGCCCAGTCAGCATTTCATTGCAGCACAAAGAAGAAGCATATGTGAATTGTTCCTTGTCCTTCTATTTTGGGCAGGGCAATGTAGCTAGCATCAAAGATGGTTTTAAAAACAACTGAGGTATCACATGAAAATTAGGGAGCAGTTGGGAAGCTGGCAGCAAAGGATAGAAGCCACACAACTTTCTCAGTAGAAATTTATGTGCCTGATAGGAACAATCTCAGAGAAATTCTCACAGACAAGTCAAGTACAAGTTTCCCCACAGCTGCAGGAATGGTCATGTTTTTTGTGGGTTTTTTTTTAAGGGACTGTGATTAAAATAAGATGTTGTTATAACCTGAGGGTTTATCTCATCTTAATTCTCCTCCTGAATCCTTTCCCTGCAGTTTATTTGCATTTTGTGACCGTTCCTGTAAAACAGGATATTTATTGATTTATTTTAATGCAGAGCTAAAAAAACGCACGACAAGGCGATGGAGACAAAGAGAAGAAATCAGATATGTGAGATAGCCCAACCACGCTTTGCAGATGTATCATGTTAAGTTCAATGCCCAAGTCCTGATGATACATTGGATTAAAACCACAGAGTTCATGGTAGATTTTGGATAACAGAGGAGATATTGCTTCCTGACAGTAGTAAGAATGGAGTAAGGGAGCAGAGTATCTTTAGTGGAAAGTATCAGTTCCAGAAGAGATAATGGAATGTGGTATTAGTTGGCTGAAGGAATACAACTGGAACTTTGCCTGCTGCTCAGTTTGATGGAAATCCAGAGAGGTGGGTGCATTTAACCAGGTGAGAGCTGCCATGAATGAGGTTAAGGCTTTAAAAATAGAGTGGAGAAGTTAACTGCAGTTGGCAGGGGTGTCTGATGCATGTACAAATGGATCAATGTTCTTTCCTGTCTCTCTCCAATACTATATAAATCTCAATAGCTACTGGATGAATCAGCAGAAGAGAAGACCTGAAAAATCAGTTTCTCATTGACTTAGGATCTCCACTACTTACTTCTTCTTTTTGCCTTTAGTGTTATTCAATATAGACTATTTGAAAATAAATTGGCAGTAAAATTCAATCCTTTTGGAAGCTTGGTTCCAAAAGAAAAAAAAAAAAAAAGAAAGAAGTTAATTTAAAATGAACATTTGCATATTCACTTTGCAGCAATTGGTTGCATCTAAATTTGTGCAAACCCAACACCCAAAAACTGACCTGAAGCTTTCCTCAGGTGTACACATAGAAGGATATTTCTCACTGAAGACACTACAATATGGAAAGGTAATATTAATTTCTTAACACATCTTTTTCTATAACATATTCCTATCTGGGGTACCATTCCTGTTTATAAATGTGCTGATATCAAGACAACAAAAAGCAGATTGGGTAATGAAGGACCAGTAATGCAAGTGATGATCCCAACATCTACAGGTATGAAAAGAGCCCTGGAGAGTTTGCCAGCATTTACATGAACATGTGTAGTTATAAAACTGTGCTGCCATTTTTCTTGCATGATAAAAAAACTTACTAAAACCACTGGTTATAGTGTAGATGGTTCAGTTACAGAAAAAAAGGCAAAGGAAAAAGTTGTCAGATTCTTTAGAGACTGATCTGTCCTTGATATTCAGGTAGGGCAAAGCCACTGGCAGACAAGTTAAAAGAAAGTTTATTAAACATTCCTTTCTCATAGAAATGTGAACAATTAAAACATATATGCCTGTTGAAGCCTATAGTTAGGTTTTCTAACTATGTAAAAGCTATTACTCATCAGCCTCCTATATGTTTTGAACTTAGGTATGAATTTAAAATGTTTTTTAGAATGTTTTGGCTTTGAATACACTATAGCTGATGAAATTTACGCTCCTAAATTGTTAAAAGTTCTGTAGAAGCCCTTCCACAATTTATCTCTTTCCTATTTTCCAGCAGAAGCAGTAAGATTGGTTTTTCTCTCTTCTTCCTGGCACCCAGCATCTCTGATCTCTGTCAGCAGAGGCAGAGTTGCAGCCCCTCACAAAAAAAGGTGACCACTGCACCCCTGTCCACCCCCTGCTGCTCCAGCCCTGAGGAGAGGAAGGTGCTGTCTGCTGATAAAATGGTCTGATCTTTCCAGTCCTCAGACCAGAAATGACACGAGGTCTTTCTGGAGAGGAAAAAGAAAACTAATTCTGCTGTGGAGAAGCTGCAAAAAAAGTCAGCCCTAAACATGAATCCTTAGGAAAAAGCTAGAATCCAAATTTGGTTCTCTAATTGTAGGCACCATTGGACAAATCTGGATTTAAGGCAACCAGGGAAAATAAGAGGCTCCAGATGACTCCATCAACAGAGCTGTTAATAAAAGATGACTTTGTGAGACACGGGACACAGAGACAAGGAGCTGCCTGCTGCTCATCTGTGCTCTGCTAAGGGCAAAGCATATTTGCACAGACCTTCTCTGGCACTTAGGAAGGGGAAATTTGGGTTTCTGCTGAAAAATAAAATGCTTTCTTTCCAGATCAGCTGCTGATAGCACTCTGTTCCTAGCAATAAGAAAAAGAGGGTTTAAATATTGACAGTATTTCTTATGCTCTGAATGAGGAGTAAGGGGACACATTCTTTAAACTTCTTTTATCCCTTCCTATTTGAATTTTGCTTTTCTTCACTATGTTTCTCTCCATTTAAGAAGGAAGGAAAATTATTATCTCCTCAGTTGAAGCAATATGCCATCCCTGATTTAGTACACATTTGCAAATTGTCTATTTAGTTTTATCTCCTTGCTTTTCTAATTCTCCATTTTGTTTGATCTGCAGTACACAGGAGGCTGGTAGGATTACAGGAGGAAAATGAGCTGCCTAATGCAACCTGAGGAGGGTGTGGCAAAAGGGGACTTACAGGCAAATTGATCAGAAGGGATTATTTTAAATTCATCTTTTCTAAAGCTCTATTTTAATGGGATTAGAGAGATGTCTGATACATATTTGATTTCAGCAACCTTTTTGAGACCCTTGCCTGCCTATGATAACTCTGTGCTGTAAAGGATGCTGCAGTTATGACATTTGTTTTATTTCAGGGTAAATTCCATGGGAAAGTAGGATATTTTAAAGCTGTGAAAAGATGTCAAGAAATCAGAAAATACTGATCATAAGGCTTTATAAATATCCCCCCCTTTTTTTTTTTTTTACTCATCTTTGCATCCTACAGTTCCTACAGTTGCAACAATATCTAAGGAAGTGCTGAACTTTCTCTTGTACATGAGACTCACATATTTTATCAGAATTTATGTTTCTTTTAAATCTACCAGTTTACCAATGAGTAATCTCATTGGCATAATTTATGTTTTAATATAATTATTTTAATTCATTATAGACTCTAGTTATATTTAAATTGACTTAGATATCTTGGATGAGATCTGGACTGGTGAAGACAGAGGGAAAATTACAATCTCTTACTTTCCCATCTCTCTCAGCAATACTTTAATAGTCTCAGCACTCACTCAGGCGTTTTTTCTCAGCTTTCCTCATGCTCTGCATACAGCTAAAAGATGAAGTGTGGTGTCCCAGTGGATAGCTCTCCATGAAGAGCTTGTCCTGCAGGATAGGCCCCCATGGCTGCAGTCTGTGGGGACACACAAGGCAAAGCTCCTGACAAGGCCCCAAAGTTGTTGTTGTTGCCTTCGTTAACTCTGTCACTTTGGATTCAGATGTTTGTTTCTGCAACATGGAAGTTTTCTTAGAGTTGCCATTGATTTACACTAAAATCCAAGGAAAACTGTTTTAAGAGTATTTGAAGGCTACCTAACTCCACCCCTTCCAACATAAAGATTTCACATCCCTGCCAACCCAGCCAAGCTCAGCCCTGGTGCCTTTTTAGACAGCAGGCTGGCCCACGTAAGGGATTTCCAAAGGATTCCCCACTAAGAATGTCTGCTTCCACTGGGCTGCAGCTACCAAACAGGAACTCAAACAGACTGCAATTAGTTCTGTGTTAAATGTTACTTGGTGCATTTGGCCCCATGGCAAGATAAGGGCCTTGCACCTATTTCACACAAAGAAAAGTATCCAGGTAACTCAGAGGAATACTTTTGTTTCTCTCTCTTCTCCAAATGTACTTTGTACTGTTTGGCTAAGCAATATGGGACTGTGGGGATAGGAGAATAAGTGTCTTACAGAGAATTACAATATTACTATGCAGAGACAGAACAGTCCCGTTTATTTATTTAAATTTTAGTCTTCTGTGTTTTCACACAAGACTGAACTCAAGAGGTGAAACAAGTGGTCTCAGAAAAATGGCCTTAATTAACTTCTCAAATAAGACACAAGAGCCCCAGCAGCAGGGACAAAACAGGAGATAGGCTGAGGGGAGGTTTCAGTGTAATTAGTTATGCTTTAGGTACTTCCAAATTTAGTGTGTTCACCTTAAAAAGGTAATGGGGCCCTTCTAAGCTGCCAGAAAAGATTTGGCTCTGACACTGAGGGGCTCCCAGTGCAGATTTACTCCTATCATTAGAAAAGCCATTTCCTTTTACGTGTGAGCCTAATGAAAGTACACTTAATTTGTAATTTTGTATAATTATAGATCTTGATGAGACAGATGAATGTGAATTCAGTATCAGCTTGTGAGTTCATCATTCCTTGTAGCATCCATTTCTCAATTATCTCTAATGGTTGTCTTCAAGAGATTTATATCTTGTCATTTTCCTCCTAACCCATGTAATATCCTTGCAGATCTCTTCCAGTGATTTGTCCTAAGGAGACCAATTTCTGACCCACATCAAGTTTCTGAAGTTTAGGCTTCTAAAATACTTCTAGACTATCTCAAATGGATAGAGGAGAGCCATCTTTACAGTTCATGGTATTCCAACTGTTCACTTTCCACTTCCAGAACAACAGCCAGGTACTCCAAGACTGATGCCTTCTCACCTCCCATTTCCATCCCCTTCCTATGGATGCTAAATGCAAGCAGCCAAGCAGGGAGCACGGTGCCTGAGAGAGTGGCCTGGGAAATCCTAAGGAGGAATTAAAACAATCCTCAGGGACAGAAGACAACCTTGCAGGTGCTGTTTGTCAATTTCTTGTTTTCTTGCAAGAGAAGGTCAAGGGGTGGTGTACCCCACTGACCAATGATGGTGATGTGTTAGTTTGCTAACCAAAAAGAGTTTTACTTTTCTGTACTTTCATGTATCAGTCTATAAAAGAAGATCTAAAGTAATAAACCTCGCTCTCCTGTTCAACTCACAAGAGAGTCCGTGTCATACTGCCTCACCATTCCCAATAGTGTGACTTCCCTTCCCTTCCCTTCCCTTCCCTTCCCTTCCCTTCCCTTCCCTTCC